>NW_024081086.1:1332629-1582489 GCF_003009895.1 Hyaena hyaena | reverse complement strand
TGATTGACCTATTCAGCTTAACATAACACATTCTAACTCCATCCATGTTGTTGCAAATGGCAAGATTTCATTTTTTTGATCATTGAGTAATATTCGTGTGTGTGTGTGTGTGTGTGTGTGTGTGTGTGTGTGTATATATATATATATATATATATATATATATATCACCTCTTCTTTATCCATTCATCAGTTGATAGACATTGGGCTCTCTCCATAGTTTGGCTGTTGTTGATAATTGTGCTCTAAACATTGAGATGCATGTACTTCTTCAGATCAGTATTTTTGTGTCTTTTGGGTAAATGCCTCATCATGCAATTGCTGGATCACAGAGTAGTTCTTTTTTTAATTTTTTGAGGAACCTCCATACTGTTTTCCAGAGTGGCTGCAACAGTCCCAACAGTGTAATAGGGCTCCCCCTTATCTGCATCCTTGCCAACATCTGTTGTTTCTTTCATTGTTAATTTTAGCCATTCTGACAGGGGTGAATTGGTATCTCATTATATTTTCCTGATGATGAGTGGTGTTAGCTTCTTTTCATGTGTCCGTTAGTTATCTGAGGTCTTCTTTGGAAACAGGTCTTTTCATGTCTTCTGCCCATTTCTTACCTGGGTTATTTTATAGGTGTTGAATCTGATAGGTTCTTCATAGATTTTGGATATTAACCCTTTATCAGATAAGTCCTTTGCAGATACCTTCTCCCATTCCATAGGCTGCCTTTTAGTTTTGTTGATTATTTCCTTTGATATGCAGAAGCTTTTTATCTTGATGAAGTCCTAGTACTTCCTGTTTGCTTTTGTTTCCCTTGCCTTTGGCAATGTTTCTTGTAAGAAGTTGCTGCAGTGGAGGTCAAAAAGGTCGATGCCTATGTTCCATAGGATTTTGATGGTTTCCTGTCCTACATTTAAGTCTTTCATCCATTTTCAACTTGTTTTTGTGTAGGGTGTAAGAAATGTTCATTCTTCTGCATGTCCCTGTCCAGTTTTTCCAGCACCATTTGTTGAAAAGACTGTTTTTTCCCCCCATTGGATATTCTTTCCTGCTTTGTTGAAGATGAGTAGAATTATAGTTGTGGGCCCATTTCTGGGGTTTCTATTCTGTTCCATTAACTTGTATGTCTGCTTTGCGCTAGTACCATACTGTCTCGATGACTGTAGCTTTGTAATATAGCTTGAAATCTGGAAGTATGATGCCTCCAGTTTTGTTTTTCTTTTTCAGAATTGCTTTGGCTATTCAGGATCTTTTGTGATTCCATACAATTTTAGGATTGTTTGATCTAACTCTGAGAAGAATGCTGGTGGTGTTTTGATAGTGAAGCATTAAATGTGTAGATTGCTTTGGGAAATATAGACATTTTAACAATGTTTGTTCTTCCAATCAACGAGCATGGACTGCTTTTCCGTTTCTTTGTGTCCTTTTCAACATCTTTCGTAAGTCTTCCATAGTTTGAGAGTACAGATATTTTATCTTTTTAGTTAGGTTTATTCCTAGGTGTCTTACTGTTTTTGGTTTGGTTGCAAATGGGATCCATTCCTTGATTTCTTTTTCTGCTGCTTGTCATTGATGTATAGAATCAAATAGATTTCTCACATTGATTTTACATCCTGGGACTTTGCTGAATTCATGTATGAGTTCTAGCAATTTTTTGTCTTTTGGGTTTTCTATATAGAGCATCATATCATCTGTAAATAGTGAAGTTTGACTTCTTCCTTGCTGATTTGTATGCCCTTTATTTCTTTTTGTTGTCTGATTGGTGAGGCTAAGACTTCCAGTATTATGTTAAATACTAATGGTGAGACTAGCCATCTTTGTCTTCTTCCTGACCATAGGGGAAAGGCTCTCAGTTTTTCCCCATTGAGGATGATATTAGATGTGGTTTTTTCATATATAGAAGGCTTAGAGGACATTTTTAAGTTTTTATTTTTTCTTGTTCTTAAAAACATCCCGTGGTTATATGCTCATGAGTAAATTTATAAAATTCTGGTTATTTCTCATATACTTAAGTTGCATGTTTA
The DNA here is from genome assembly GCF_003009895.1 of Hyaena hyaena. Classification (NCBI taxonomy): domain Eukaryota; kingdom Metazoa; phylum Chordata; class Mammalia; order Carnivora; family Hyaenidae; genus Hyaena; species Hyaena hyaena. Next base: position 1,580,477 of record NW_024081086.1, on the reverse strand, counting down.
TGTCTTCAAATATTTCCATAGATGTTGGATCATCAAACTCTCTCTCAGGGTAGCTTTTCCATCTCTTTCAAATACACATTATGAAGAGATAGCTAAATATTTTATACAGGATTATTTATAAGATCAAAATACTTAAACTTCCATTGCTCTCAGGAAGGGAGTAGAGAAAGTCTATATAGTGTAAAAGATAGCCATTAAAAATGATGAAGTAGATTAATATTTGTGAACATGAAAAAAACCTTGATATCTATAGTAGATATAGATAAAGATATAGATATCTCTTGGCAATTAGATTATAGGTGATTTTGTTTGCCTTCACATTTGGATTTTTATTTATGACTTATTTTTATAAATGGAGAAAATAAAGCCTTTTCTATTTTATGAGGAAAAACCTGATAGATTTGGTGGAGAGAATAGTGTAACAGGTCTTGCATCTGGGTCCAGGCATGATGCTATCAGAAATGTAGAGTAGCTAGACTAACTCCACATCCATTAGCTAAGTAGTTCAAAGCATCTAACTCACTCCACCTTTTGTCCCCTTTAGTTTGGAAACTGAGTAGAATTAGGATAAGTAGCAGTTCAGTTTTAAAATTTTGAGACAAAAAGAAAGGAATGACTGTCACTGCTCTGTTCTTCCACCATGCCACTCCCTCTTCCACTTATAAAAACTCAAAACACTGAAATGCTGAGTCACTTTTCACTCTCTTTGTGTTAGTCACCTTCACTGCTTACCAAGTATAATTCCTTCATCCGTTCTTTTTAGTCCACATGGACCGACATCATCATAGTCTTGCCTCTTCTGTGTGTTGACGATGTAGTAACTTTCCAACTCGTCTGTCTCTTTCTCTTTATTCTGACACCACTGCTAAGATACTGTTTGAAAATTTCATGATTCAACTCACTCTCTTTGAATCATTTCCTAATACATACTGGAGAGTGGCTTCCTTTCTTTTTGTGTTTCATCTGTTGACTTTAAAACTTTTAGTTAGGCAGCCATGTGCCACTGATATATACTTAGCTTTCCAGTCTCATTTATCTGGAATATCTTGATATATATATTTTTTTATTACTTTACCTTTCCTTTTTTTTTTTTTTTGCAGCCCTTTTATGTGTTTATTTTTTGTACCACTCAATGAATCAAATTATAAACAGAAATATCAAGGAAAGCCAGGTAACTCCCCTAAATTTCAGTGTGTTTCGGATCTTTGGAAAAATTCCACAGTTAAACTGTTCATATATTCTCAAGAATCTAGTATTGCTAATTAGTCTTTTCCCCTCAGCCATTTCTTAACTTTGGCAGGTTGCCCCATTTATCCATTTGTCTTTTGATTCATCTGAAAGAAAAATAAAGATTCATGCTTCTAAAAGCACAATCAAATAATAACTTTTATCTTCTTACTTAGTTTATGTGATAAAATGACATTTTATGTCTCTTATCTCCAACAGAAATACATCATCACTTGGTTTGTAATGATAAAAGAGAGATTGATTTAACAAATTTAACACATTTCAACATCTCTTCCATAACTGATACAAATGAGTAACTTTGGGAAACTCATTTAACTTCTGTAAGCCCCAGTTTCCTTGTATGAAAAGAGCTACCACTTTTGAGCGATTTGCCTTCATGGGAATATCTTTACCTTTCAGTCAAACTTTATAAATTTTGCAGCATCTTTTTCTTTTTAGTTTGTAAATTTTGTCTTTTGTACCCTTATGCACTTATCCCCTTAATGTGTTCATCCTTTTATTATTGACTTATAAGATTTTTTTATGTAGCTAGCTTGCTAGCAATCTATCTTCTATTCCATCTTTCTTTAGATGTAATTGACATATAACATTGTGTAAACTTATTGTATACTTGTTAATTTGTTACACATATATTGAAAAATGATTATAAACATAGTGTTAGCTAACACCTGCAGCATGTCACTTAATTACCATTTCTTTTTTGTGGTGGGGATCGTTTAAAATCTATTCTCTTAGCAACTGCCAAGTATGTAACGGTATTATTAACTAATCACCATGCTACACACTATATCCCCACCGCTTATTTTATTTTTATGATATTTAAAATTTTTACTTATTTTTAAAATTCCAGTATAGTTGACATATATACAGTGTTATATTAGTTTCAGGTATTACAATATAGTGATCCAGCAACTCTGTATATCACTCAGTGCTCAACCTCTAAGTGGACTCTTAATCCCCTTCACCTATTTCAGTCATCCCCACACCCACCTCCCCTCTGGTATGACCAGTTTGTTCTCCATATTTAAGTGTCTATTTTTTTCTTTGTTTCTTTTTTTCCTTTTTTTGGCTTCTTAAATTTCACATCTGGATGGAATCATAAGGTATTTGTCTTTGACTGACTTATTTCACTTAGCATTATACTCTCTAGCTCTATGCATGTTGCTGCAAGTGGCAAGATTTCATTCTTTCTTATGGTTGAGTAATATTCCATTGTATATACATATATAATACATCTTTATTCACTCATCTACCACCCAACTGATGGACACCTGGGTTGCTTCTGTCTCTTGGCTCTTGTAAGTAATTTACAGTAAACCATAAGGGTGCATATATATTTTTGAACTAGTGTTTTTGTATTCTTTGGGTAAATACCTTGTAGTGGAATTAGTGGATCATATGGTATTTCTATTTTTAATATTTTGAGGAATCTCCATACTGTTTCCCACAGTGACTGCATCAGTTTGTCTTCCCAAAAACAGTGCACGAGGGTTCTCTCTTTTTTCTTTAAGTTTATTTAGTTATTTTTAGAGAGGGAGAGAAGAGGGAGGGTCAGAGAGAGAATCCCAAGTGGGCTGTGCACACCCAGCACAGAGCCTGACATGGGACCCGTACCCATGAACATGAGATCATGATCTGAGCCAGAATCAAGAGTTGGACTGACTATAAACCAACTGAGCCACCTGAGCGTCCCAGTGGACGATGGTTCCTGTTTCTCTACATCGTCACCAGCACTTGTTTTTTGTGTTTTTTATTTTAGCCTTTCTGACGGGTGTGAGATGATGTTTCATTGTGGTTTTGTCTGTTCGCCATCTGTATGTCTTCTTTGGTAAAATGTCTGTTCGTGTTAAAATTGGATTATTTGTCTGCCCATGTTAAAATTGGATTATTTGTCTGCCCATGTTAAAATTGATTATTTGTGAGTTTTTTGGTGTGGAGTTCTATAAGTTCTTTGTATATTTGGATACTAACCCCTTATCAGATATATCATTTTCAAATATCTTCTCCCATTCAGTAGGCTTGTCTTTTAGTTTTGTTATCTCCTTTGCTGTACAGAAGCTTTTTATTTTGATATAGTTCTAATAGTTTATTTTTGCTTTGGTTTCCTTTGTCTTGGGAGTCATATCTAGAAAAATGTTGCTATAGCTGATGTCAGACGCATTCTGCCTCGGCTCTTTTGTGGGAATGTTATGGTTTCAGGTCTCACATTTAGATTTTTAATCCATTTTGAGTTTATTTTTGTGTATGGTGTAATAAAGTGATCCAAGAACTTATCCATCTTGTAACTGTAAGTTTGTATAAAATTAAGTAATTTTATCATTAGGAATTAAATAACTGTGAAATTTGGATTTTCCAGAAAGTTGTTCTATCTAGAATTGCCTTCAGTTCTGATCTGGTGTGTTAGACTGTCTTCCAAATATGTAATTAATGTCAATTGAAGTATTGCTGATTTTGACCCTCTTGACTTCCTGAGGTGTGGAATACTGAAAGTCCTTTCTTGTTTTCTAAAATCAGTTCCAATCAAGAGATACTTATTGAGGACCTACTAACTGTAACGGTGTTACAAAGAAATAACCATCTTTAGAGAACATGCATTCTTTACTGATGTTTATTTCTTCAAGATGATAAAAGAAATGTCATAAGGTGATATAAGATGATTCATTGCCACATGAATAAAATAGCAAGTGCTCTTGAGTTTTTGAGTGAGGAGAGAGCTCTTCAGACTTTAACCACCATGAATAACAATGTTCTCATGGCAAGACTAGCTCGAATTGGGTGTTTATGGGAATGTTTCAGTGAGTAACTTTAAAATCCTATCCAGCTAAGTACAGCCTTTTCGCCTTAACAGAGAACAATAGAAAAGGTGGAGTAAAGAAGCTCAAATATGAGAAACAATTACATCTTAGGATCAGCATTGAATATTTAAAAAATGTGTATCTTGAAAATTTAAGTAATAGATGCACATAGCCTAAAAATAAAATAGTAGTAATAGGCCTATAAAGAAAAATAGCAGACATGTTCCTCACTCCTCTACCTCTCTGTATTAAAAGGAAAAAAAAAGCACTTTTAGTTTCATTAAGTATTCCTTCAGTAGTTACCTTAGTATATTAACAGCTGTTAGGTGTGTGTGTGCATGTGTGTGTATACACGTGTACATGAATATATATGTGCACAAACACAAATATCTTCCCCCTCTTTACATCTTCTCCACACCTTTTACTGAGATGCATTGTCAGTATAATTGTTGTTATTTCCTGATAATTATTTTCTTTCACTTCATGGTCTGTTCCCTCCTGTTTTGTTTTGTTTTGCTTCTGCTTGCTCCTTTTGGTCTCTCTTTTTTTGTGTTTGAAGCTTCCTCAAATGTCTGATAATCCCTGGTTAATGTTCATATTTAAGAGTAAGGTACAAGGGGTGCCCACGTGGCTCAGTCGGTTAGGCATCTGACTCCTGATCACAGCTCAGGTCTTGATCTCAAGCTCGTGGGTTCAAGCCCCGCAGCATGCTGGTTGTGAAGCCTACTCAAAGAAAAAAAGAAAAAAGAAAAAGAGCGTGGCACTACGACACTAAAAGCTCTGTATGGGGTAAGGGTTGGAGAACAAATAGAGGGTGTGGGAGGTTTGATAGCTGTTGTTTTTTAGAGGGTGATCAGTGATCTGGACTAAACTTTCTATCTAGAAGGTCTTCAAAGTTTCAGTATCCACAGAATTTTTCTCTGAGGCTCATCATATTTTCCTGAGTGGGATACTCTAGTTTTCTGTCTGGAAGTCATGCACCTCTCTATCCATGTTGTGAAAGCTCAGTGAGGGAATAGAGCTAAGGGTCCCAGAGTTACATACATAGATTTCATTTAAATACTCATCCTTTTCACCTCCAGCTTCCCTCTACACACACACAGTTTGCTTCATGGCCTAATTTACCTTATTCTTCTCTTTGCTGTGCTGATTTTCGTCCTCTCCGGGGTCTCTTAGATTTTGTTTCTCAAGGATAACCCCTTTTGTAACTTTGAATACACGTGTTAGGACAGCCACCTGAGGGGTCATTACCTGGTTGCACAAGTTGGAGTCCCACCCTCTTGAGCTAGTGGTTCTGGGGTGACATGAGTCAGTCCCCCTCTCTTTGCCATTTCTCTCTGAAGTCAGACAGCCTCTGCTCTGCCAGCTCAGTTGTCGTTCTTCTAAGTGCTTCCCATCATTTAAATAGGTGTGATTCTCTTACTGGTTCTTGTCTTTGTGCTTTCCATTTTGTTCATGTGGTTTCATAAACTCTTTGTTCTTAACTACCAATTAGTGATTTGGGGGACAGTCAGGATATAAATAAATATGTGTTTTCAATCTGCCTCAACGAAACAGAAGCAAGTATTTTGGTCTTGCTATCTCTTATAAACATCCCAGGACATTTCCCTGTGAAGTTCTTTCACTTTATATATGAGGGCATCCAGATTCAACTAAGGTTAAATAACTCAGCCAAGACATTTGACTCAAAAGTTTATACTTCTTCCACTGGCTCCCAGGAGTAATAAAAGAACATGAAAATTCAGGACTCCAAACTTTTTAACATTGGGGATGGATGTTTATTATTCCTTTTATATTCTATGCTTTCCGTGTCTTTGTTTACCAAGCAAATTGTATGTATACATACACCTCTTTATTTTTTCCCTTTTTACATTCATCCAAATACATAGCCACAGTTTCTGCAGAGTGTGAGTAGCCAGAGTTGTCCAACGAGACACGGGTTTCCTTTCTTCAGTTTTCAGTATCAATTTTGTACTTTCATTTAAACTATCCTGAAGACCATCAAGCTTCCACAAGCAGAATTGTTTTCAAAACTCTTCTACCTTTTATGCTTGCCATGCACTCTCACATTTGCTGATACATCTTTATGTTTTTGTTAGGGCAGCACCTCATTACTAGGTCTTTGTTGTCTTTGTTCCTAACCCGGTTCTTTCATAACCTATTGGCTTAAAACAAAAACGGTTATTTATTATCTCTCATGTTTTGTGGATCGTGAATTCAGAAAGCACAGTAGGTTTGGCTTGTCTCTCCATCGCAGTATTTGGGGATAAGCTGGAATAATTAATGGTTGGGAGGTGGAATTATTAAAATCTCCTTTACTCAAATCTGAAGGTAGATTCTGGTTACTTCTTGGCACTTGTGAAGAACTGTGAAGGGTCTGAGGTTGAATAGATATGTAATGGATATCCATGGATGATCGCAGAAGATACAAGACTCCTGAATCAGAGACAAAAATGTGTATTACTCAGGACACAGGAGGCTGCATGGATTTTCAAGATCACATGTCTTTAATACCAATGAGGTGGGAGACATGGAGTAACTCAGGCAGATGCTGTACATGGAATGGCTATACTTAACAGGGACCCTGATCTCAGGAAAACTCAATTTTTTCAAGTGGTTGCAAGAAAACTTGCTGGAACTTTGCTGCAGGGAGCAACATGCTCTTTGTTATACTGGTCAGCACCAAATCTATCCGTGTTCCAGAGGGAGACCCTATCTGTGTCTCCCAAAGTTCTTTGTTGCACAAACGTCCTTAGAAAGAGAATCAGGAATAAAGGACAGTCAAGGTCTCTGCTCGTGAGATGTGCAGAAACACAAAAAACCCATTGAGAAATTTCCCTCAATGAAAGGAAGAAGAGGAGAATGGGTATTGGAAAATAATTAGCAGCTTCAGACACGCTATTAGGACACGCTTAGATATAAACAAATCATTTTACCACTGTGTAGTAAGTAGAAAGGAATTTCGGCTTCTTAGATGGGTGGCCTTAAGGCAAGACTGACAAATTCTGCTCAGGGACTTTGATGGAAAGGAGGCTTCAAATAGAAAATTTGAGCGAGCAAAGTAGGTACTGAGGAAACCTTCACATGTTCTACTGTTGTGTTATTGTTATCATTGTCACAAGCTCTTTGGGCATATGCATATAACTTATCACATCTAAGATGCTTGAATAGTTTTAGATGACATATTTTCATAAGAACGTTTATTAACATTAAAGTAAGTGGTTAGCCTGGAGAAGGGTAGACTCAGGGGTATGCAGCGTACCCTGTTTAAATAATCTGAAGGAGTGAGTGCTGTAGGGTGGTGAGAATGGAGGTTCAGACCGCTCCTGAATACAGAATCCAGATCAATGAATAAAGGTTATGGGGAGGCAGATTTACCCTCACTACAAAGAAGAACTTTTTAATAATTAAAGCACAGCCTGAGAGGAATCCTAATTGACAAAGAGAAAGTGCAGCTTTGAAAGCAAATCCAGAGAGCCTCACAGAAAAGAGAGCACGGAAAACCAAGACCTGAATATTCTAATATCGTGTCGATGTTCAGAAGCCGAAGTGAGATGGTAACCCCAAGAGACAGTGACCCCAAGAGAGAACTGCTTTTGTAAGAGTGACAGGCGTTCATTCAGTTTAAGTTTGACAGGGACAGACTGAAGAAGGCTTACTGCCCTGAAGATATAGGCAAGGATCAGGGTGAAGAGGTAAAGGACAACAGGGAGCACAGTTGGAACTGACTCAGAAATGAGCCTCTTTGCCGCTTTTCTTTTCCTTTACTTTCCCTCCTTTTCTCTTCACTCTCACCCTTCTTTCCATCTTTCCCCCCTTTTAATCATATAAACATGGTCTTTCTACCAGACACTATGCTCAGGCCAAAGTTGGCAGCAGTAGTGAACAGAATTTGTGGTCTTTACTTTCAAGAAACCTACAAGTTAGTGAGAGAAACAAAACATAAGATGGCAAAGCATCAATACTGTGTAAGAAATAGGGTGCTACAGAAGAGATATACAGGGGAGAGCTAAATTAGATCAGGAGAATGGAAAAGTTTCACTGAGGAGGTGACATTGAAACTGAGATCTAAAACCAGGAAGAGCCTGTCGGGTAAAGAAAGAGGGAGCTGTTGTAGAAGTCGTAATTGAAAATATCTCAGCACGTTCAAAAATGGAGGGAAGGCTGCTGCTGTGGCCGGAGCAAATTTAATGCAGGGAAGTGATTTGAGATGAAGTTGGAGAGCTGGGCAGGGTCCCAAAGCTGGGCTCTGTTTCTGCTTGGAGAGCTTGATAGGTGGTGAGTAGGTGAATATGGGAGATGAACCTCCAGGGGACTATTGCCACGGTCTAGGTAGCCTGGACCAAAAAGTTGGCCTTGGAGGAAGAGAGACCTGGATGAATGCTTTTCGTCACCACTGAGGAGAATTTGCCCGCTTTTCAAGGAAAAATGGCTAATCATCCACCAGCATTATTTTCTAATCGCCATGAGTTGTCTGTGGCCTTCAGAAGGCATGATGGTGGGCAGTGCAGGCTCTGGGTGAGACTGCCTTTGTCCAAGGCTCAGCTCTACTGTGAACAAGCTGCATGAAGCTGGGCAAGTCTGACCTTCAGATCTATCAGGAGCTGCATGCAAGTATCTGTTTTATAGGATTTGTGAGACTGTCAAAATGTTGATGGTCATTTGTGGAAAGATCACAGGCAGAATATACAAGTTTCTTTAACGAAGTTTGCAAGAACTTAATTCGGCGGCATTAGGTGTACAAAGGAGACTTTCCATGTTATCTCCATTAGGACAGCAAATTTTCCATGCTTTTAATAACGTCAGTTGTGCCCCAGCATTCACCTGACCCAGTAAGTCCTTTTTGATGTTTACTTTGTGGTTCCTTACACCCTTTTTGGCTTGTCCCAATATTTATATATTGGTCACTGCCAGCGTGTAACTGATACTAATACTCCCAGCATGTTACTGTGTTTTCCTCAAGTAACACATGCATTATTCCATCTTGTGTAGTGTCCATTAACAAATCAAGAACCTAGCTCTATTTGAAGTTTATTCTGCAAATTTTTACAATTATTTAATGAGGCAATTTTTATAAAAAAATTTGGCCCATCTTGGAAAAACATGATATATGATAGAATGTAGGCTTTCATTATTAGTGAATCATTAAATAAATCTATGGTTTAGTTTTGGTTCTTCTAAATTCTATTTTACAATTTATTCAAAAGAAGAATTTCTTTTATTATTTTCCAAGGACTTATAATAAAGTACCCCTTCAAGTGTAATAATCCAGACATGTCTAAATTAAGTGAACCAGCTCACCATCTGTTCACAGTTCTGCTACTTAGGCAGAGGTAACAGTAAAAACAGTCTGCTAGTGTTGCGGTTATGTAAATATAATGAATGGTGGGACCCAGACTATCCTTACTTTGCATTAACTCATAACTCTCAGGAACGATACTCAAATAGAAACAATCCCTCTATGCATTATTCTGTCACATGAATATATTTTATAAAAACCCTTTGCCAAGTGAAAAGTTTCAAAATATAAATATTTTTATGCTTAAGATTATTTATTGAGCTAATAAATTATAATCATTAATAACACATGTAGCTTTATTTGCAATTTGTTTAGGGGATACTTTTATATACCTAAGAGGAAAAACTAGGATTTATATGCTGGGCACTAAAATATCTGAGACAAGTTTGGTTGAGTACCTCAGGGCATCAGGAGACTTCTCTTAAGGATACTCATAAAGAAATTGGCCAGGCCTAGGCTTACAGCTTGAAGAACGATTCAAGGGCTCATGGGGGTAATTAAAAGTAAAGATTAGTCAGTAATGGTCTAGTCAGCAACTGTATCAAGCCTGGGTCAAATAATCTGCTGATAGGGAAACAATGCCATGCTTTTCCCAGGGGATAACACCTGAGATCTCTCTCTTAATGCACCCAGGAGCTCTTGGTTGTCAGAATTCATACATCATTAATGATTATTCTAATATTGTTTCTCCAAAACGGTAACAGCAATCATTTGATCCTCTCTTCTCTTGCTCTTGATATAGTCTGCTTCTGCATAGTCCTTAGTCATCTTGTGTTCCCCAAAACGGTCTCTCCAGGTTGTAGACTTGGGTTGTAGAGCTGCCGAGAAGTTTTTTCCTCTGAGCCTTCTCTCTTGTTATCTTTTATAATGTTATTAATGATTTTGAAATGAGAATCAATAGAGGAGGGGCTGAGGAAAGAGAAAGAAACACCACATTGTATTATGCTTCTCTTTTAATGTATTTGCTTATTTCATGGTCATGGAAGGACTACTTCTTAAAAAAGAGTATTTATTAATTGTGATAAAAGGGACAACATGATGACCAACAGTGAAGTGTACAGACAATAGTGAAAAGGCTGAATATAAAAATATAAGGAGATATCTACAAAACTGGTATTATCTGGTAATAGAGGAAAGGAATTAATAGAAAGGTGCTAAAAAATGACTTATGTTCTTTCTTTTCCCTGCTCGCATTTACTGTAGTTAGCCAGGTAGTTATTTGACACCTGTTAGGATTTTTCTAAATTTTACAATTAGACAGAAGTGGTGGATGAGATCATTTAAATGTTTATTATTCATGTGTCTGAGATCCAGATCAGTGGGAATGAGCTCATAGTACAACTTGCGTTTAAAATTTTGTCTTTAATGTGTTCCAGCAACTTAATTATTATTATTAAGCTATTAAAATTTATAACTTTACTAACACATTTCTGAGATACTTAGTGAAACTTTTAACTTTACAGTTCTATCGTTTTTAAAGGTAAAAAAACAATGGCTTGAGGTAGATGTAGAATCCTGTAGTCTTTAAATTGAAAAAGAGTTGAGTATTTTCTCTGCATTTTATAGTAAAAGAACCTGAATTTTAGAAATCAATGGATACCACTAGATTGCTGCAAAGGACCAAACTCTGGTTTCTTGATATCTTAGAGTATGCCTTTTCCACTATACTATACTGTATTTAGAAAAAGGTCCAAAGTCTTGAAAAAACTACCCAGAAGATTTTTAAAAATAATCATACCTGGATTAATTAATTATTATATTTCAGTCAAAGTTTATTTTCTTTATACATACATAATTGAGCCATCAGTAACACAATAACAGGAAAATATAAAAAGCTAAACTGTTTATAGAAAGGAAAATATTTTTAAATCAGTCCAAAAATTTATAAAAATATTAGTACAGAATTTTTTAAATTTCATTCTCATTTTAGATTAGTTTACTTACAAAGTCCACCATCTTACTTCATTTAACAGTTAAAATTATATAGAAAGGAAACTGAAAATCAATGTACCTATATATACTTTTTAATTTTAGAGAAACAGACTCATTAGCACTCAAAAATTCTAATGATAGTGAAATAGCAGGAAACATCCTGGTACAGAATTTAAAAAATTTTTGTTTTTAAACTCTAAATCCAGATGACCCAACTGAGCAGTTGGTACAAAGCAGAACTTCAGGTGTGTCCTATCTTTATATTTCATACATACTCTGTTTCGTCTACAGTCAGATTTAGTGTGACAATCGCATATGCCTATTTTAATGTTTTTTTTTTTTTATTTTTTTTATTTCTAGGAGAGAGAGAGAGAGACAGCATGAGCAGGGGAGGGTCAGAGAGAGAGGGAGTCACAGACTGAAACAGGCTCCAGGCTCTGAACTGGCAGTCAGCACAGAGCCCGACGCGGGGCTCGAACCCACGAACCGCGAGATCATGACCCAAGCGAAAGTCGGACGCTTAACCGACTAAGCCACCCAGGCGCCCCATCGCATATGCCTATTTTAAATGACCTTTTTCTACTAGCCCAGAAAAATAATGGCCATTTGTTGTTATATACAAAACTTTGGTCATTAATTATAGGAAATTACAAGATTGAAATATAGAATTATATGGATTTTGTTTAGAAAAAGTGGAAACACATAGTATGCACAGATTGCTGAATTGCTTTAAAAAAACATGTACAAAATTTAATGCCATAATCAAAGCTGATTTTCCTTAGTGACTATAAAAGGTGACTTTTCAAACTGTCTGCCATATACTTTCTTAGAGACTTTTACTACAGAGTTATTCTCAAGTTAAAGGCAAAATGCAGTGAAATGAATAGAAAATACAGTACCATGCAGCCCAATTTTTCACTCCCAACTTTGGTATATTAGAAAGTAACTACTTTAAACTCATACTTTGGAACAGTATCTCCCTCTTCTACTTTTACTCTGGTTTTAGCATGCCAGATTTTTTTTATAGTTTCTTTGCAAAGCTCTTTGCTTCTAATTCTCCAACATTAAATACTTTTTAAAAGTTTCTAACAGGAGTAATGTTGAAAGAGTGTTTCCTGTATGCAATATGACAGATAAGAAAGCTCTAGGTAGTGTTTACAAGTCATTTTTACCCAGTGTGCCTTTTTTTTATTCCACTGTACTCTTGTAAAAATGTAGATGGGGAAGATATTTTCTTTATCGAACTGTAAAAATGGAAGCAGGCAATATTTAAATAATTAGTTTGCCCTTGTGCACTGTTGGTGGGAATATAAATTGGTGTGGCCACTATGGAAAATAATATTGAGGTTTCTTCAAAAAATTAATAATAGGACTACCATATGATCCAGCAATCCCATTTCTGGGTACATATCTAAAGAAAATGTAATCATAATCTTGAAGAGATATCTGTACCCCCATGTTCATTGCAGCATTATTCACAGTAACCAAGGTATGGAAACGACCAGAGTGAGGGCACCTGGGTGGCTTAGTCGGTTAAGCGTCCGACTTTCACTTAGGTCATGATCTCGCGGTTCGTGGGTTCAAGCCCCGTGTCGGTCTCTGTGCTGACTGCCAGCTCAGAGCCTGGAGCCTGTTTCAGTCTGTGACTCCCTCTCTCTCTGACCCTCCCCTGCTCAGGCTGTCTCTCTCTCTCTCTTTTATATATATATAATATTTTAAAAAAAAAAAAGAAACTACCAGAGTGTCCATCTATCTACAGGTGAATGGACAAACAAAATGTGATACCACACACACACACACACACACACACACACACGAATATTATTTAGCCACGAGAAAGATGGGAATCCTGCTATTTGCAACAATAAGGATGAACCTTGAGGGAGTCATGCTAAATAAAATAAGCAAGACAGAGAAAGACAAATACCATATGATCTCACTTATATGTGGAATCTAAAAGAGATGAACTTATAGAAACAGAATAGATCAGCTGTTGCCAAAAATTGGGGGGGGGTGATGGAAATGGGGAGATATTGGTCGAAGGGTACAAACTTCCATTTATAAGATGAATAAATTCTGGGGATCCAGTATACAGCAGGGTGGCTATAATTAATAGAACTGTATGATATACTTGAAAGTTTTAACAGAGAAGACACTGAATGTTCTCACCACACACACACACAGACACACACACAGACACACACACACACACACACATGCTGAGAGGTGATGGGTGTGTTAAGTAATCTTATTGTGGTAACCACTTCCTAAGATTATGTATCTATATACATGTATCAAGTCGTCATTTTGTACACTTTATACCCCTTAAATTTATACAGTGTTATATACTGATTATATCTCAATACAGCTGGGGAAAAAGTAAACAGGCAGTAGCAAAGAGAAAGGTTTGCATCTCTGAGGTTGTGGAATGTAGCTCTCAGACTAGAAAGACTTTTAGTGAAGCCACAGCATCAGGATACAGAAATAAATTTAAGATGCTAGTATATTTTATATTGAGTTTTGGTAGCAATTTTCTTTTATTGTCAAGCAGCAAAAATTTCCCAGGACAAAATATGTTCACTTTTATAATAGTGAAAGTATCTACTTGATACCACTTTTGAATCACAGTCATCTTGTAGAAGTTCAGTGTGGTGATTAAGAGCTCATACTCTAAGAAGTTCTGGGTTGGCATTTAGGCTCTGACTCTTATTAGTTGTGTGGCCTTAGACAAGTTATTTTACGTATGTTTTAACTGCCTTTTCTGTAAAATGGGAAAAATAAAAAATACCTTTGGTCTGAAGACATTGGAGTGATCAAATGAGTTAATACATGCAAAGCACTAAGCACAGAACTTGGTCTGTACTATAAATGAGCAATTCATTTCCGGTAACATTCATCGTGCTTTATATTGCATTTACTCATATTTTGCATTTTTATAGGCTATAGGATCTCCCTGTGGTGAGTAGGAAGCTGTACCTAGATATTAAGAAGTTCATTTAATAAACATGAGGACTGGAAATACTGGTATGAAATACATTTCTTGCTTTCAGAGTGCTTATAGACTAGTGGAACAACAGTGGTAAAAAAGGCTAATAACTGCACCTGGTGACAGCTGTTATGGAAAAGGTCTAAACAAGGTCCTGTGGAAGCAGAGCAGGGGATACAGAACAAGAGAGGGAGGGATTCCTTAAGACCTGAGCCAGTCAGGGCTCCTGTACCCTGCTTCCTGCATTTGCTCCCTCTGCCCTTCATTCATCCATTCCCTCATCTATTCAGTATTTAATGAGCTTCCATTGTGCTGTAAGTCAGGGTATTAACTTGGGACTTTAAAAAAGGCAACTTGTCTCCCCTTTTGGAAACCAGAGTTTAGTTTAGACTGATACTAAAAAATAAATAAAATTATTATTTTTAAAAATCCCACATTGACTGAAATTAATATATCCGTTCATATATATACATATATATTTAACCTTTACCCTTACATTACATTTTATTTTAAGTAATTTTGGGGGAAGTAGGTATAGTTTATTTTTATTCTCAGTCTGTGAATATTTGTCTTACAGGGCCCTCATCCGTTTGCTTTTGCTGTCGTAGCTAATAGGCTCTTATATTTATTCTTTTCATAAGCTCTTATATTTATTCTTTACTTTCCTCCTTTCTATTTAGTTTGTTGTTTGTTAATGCATTTGTTTCTGTCGTTGGATATGTGGAATTTATTTTTATTCCTGTTATCTTTTGCTCTAACGATTTGGAGGGAAGATTTGGAAAGATTTATCTTCTCTTGCAGATTCTTTGATTCTTTTTTTAAAAATTTTTTAAGAAAGGATACTTGAATCTGTGTTTATTAATGTTAATAAGGAAATTATATCAACCCCTTGTATGCAGAATGAGGAAATTAGCATGCTGTTCCTATGCCTTTTCCTGTTTCATGGATTTTGTTTACATATCATTATATAACATTAACTCTCATGTTCTTATCTTTGAGTCACAAATATTTACAATTTTATTTTGCAGTGCACCACTGTAATGACAAACACTGAGAAAAACCTTTACATTTTACTGTTTAACATACTCTAGAAACACTGTGAGTAAACCATGTCCTGCCTATTCTTATTACTTACTTTAATTCTAGACGGCTGGTGCTCATTTTTAAGAATGCTGTGAAAGTATTCTATCAGAAAAAATGCTTTTGCTTAGACATAGACCACAATGTGAACTAGTTATAAAGTCTCTGTAGACGACAGATTAAGGAAAACTTAACAAAAGTCTACAAGATCCAAGTCAGAAATGTAAAACATTTTATTTTTCCCCTTCCCTTATCTTTATCTGTTTTGTTTCGTAAAGTGCACATATAAGTAATCATATGGTATCTGTATTACTCTGACTCGTTTCACTTAGCATAATATACTGTAGCTCCATCCACATTGTTGCAAATGGCAAGATTGCATTCATTTTGATGGGTGAGTAATATTCCATGATGTAAGTGTATACATATATATGGTTACATACCACTTCTTTATCCATTTATCAGCTGATGGACATTTGGGCTCTGTCCATAATTTGGCTATCGTCAGTAATGCTGCTGTAAACATCGGGATGCATGTGTCCATTTGAATCAGTATTTTTGTAACCTTTGGGTAAATACTGAGAAGTGCAGTCAAACCTAAGAGACTCTTAACTTAGAGTTAAGAGAACAAACTGATGGTTGCTAGAGGGGAGGTATGTGGGGGATGGGCTAAATGAATGATGGGTATTAGGGAGGATGCTTGTTGTGATGAAAACTGGGTATTGTATGTAAGTGATGAATCACTGAATTCTACTTTTGAAACCAGTATTACAGTACATGTTAACTAATTAGATTTTAAATAAAAATTGAAATAAATAGAAAAAATGTAAATCATGAAGGTGCCAAATGTAACATAATAGATAAGATGTTTGGCAAAATGGAGAGATACCCATTCTAAAGGCATTAATATTCAACATTTTGTTTTTTATGCAGAACTAGTGAAAGAAATGACTATAGGCCATATTTGACTCATGGAAAGCTAGAGTTTCTGTAGACATTGCTTGGCTTTTATAGAGTAGTGATAAAGAGAAGAAGTCTAGGCAAATATGATTTCTGTTGTACATGACCTGCTATTTTCTGTCTGGATTTTCCACCTTATCCCTTAGAGAAAAGAAATCCCTAGAATATGTTGTGTTGATTTCTATAATTATGTTGAAATAAATAATCCTTTCAGGTTTCAAACTCAAGGTTTGAACTGAATTATTTTGTTTTTGATTGTTTTTCCTGTGTCATGTCTTTTCTTTAAGAATATCAGTCTCCCCATTTTTAGTTTCTTCTGTACATCTTTATTTCCCCTGCATTATTGGAGGATCCTCTGAGGTTTGTCATTTACATTATAGATTTAGTTTCCTGAACAAGTACCCTGTTGCTTTTGCTTCAAATTCTGATTACAATTTTTCCATTTTACTTACATTTCATAAAACTTTCCTCCTAATCTTCTGTGTATTTTATTTGACATATACTTACCTCTCAGCTAGTATCACTGCCTTTGAAAGCGTGTGTGTGTGCGCGCGCGCGCGCACGTGTACACATTTGTGCCTCATATTAATTTATTTACTATTTAATGAAAAAAGGAATTTTTATGCCCTGTATTTGAAAAGTAATTCATTTGGAAAGATAGATTTTGATTGTTCTGCCACTGAGCCCAGTTGAGTGTTGTCATAATACTTGTCTTAGATCTTAAATTAGAAAAGTTGTTTATATGTAGTTTTAGCCATACTCTTTGGATCTTGTATTTGCATGCTTATTATGGGTCTCTTGAATTAAGAAATCTTTCACCCACCATCTGACTAGATAAAATAGAATTTATACCCAGAAAATTGAAAGCAATATTTCTTCTTCTGACATCATTTATACAGAAAAGTATTTCTAATTTTTATGATTTTATTTCTTCCTAGTACCAACTCCTCTGTCCAAATTACAGCAGACTGTTGGGTGTCAACGTCAGCCCAATCCACATTATCTTTTGGAGAATTAACATCCATCAGTTAATTTCATCATTAACATCCAATATGAAAATATTATTGCTCATTTTTTAATGTTTATTTATGTTTGCAGAGAGAGAGAGAGTGTGTGCACATATGTGCACGTGCTTGAATGGGGGAGGGACAGAGAGAGAGGAAGACCCAAAATCCAAAGCAGGCTCCAGTCTCTGAGTGGTCAGCACAGAGCTTGACTCAGGGCTTGAACCCATGAGCAGAGAGATCATGACCTGAACCAAAGTTGGACACTCAACCGAGTGAGCCACCCTGCTGCCCCTTCCTATTACTCATTCTTTTGTAACATGGGTGACCTACCTTGTTCTGATTTGTCTGAGACTTTACTGATTTTAGCACTGTAAATCTCACATCCTGAGCACATCCATAGAAACTGGAATGGTTGGTTACTTTATTTGCAACCTATGCTACCTTCTAATAAACATAAAATTCCAAAGTTTTCCGAGTCTGCTATTTCCAGTGGACCAGGTTTATTTTCCTTTTGTTGAAAATTATTTTTCTTTTTGGTATCCACATAAGCCAAATTGATTTCATCTTCTGTTGTTTATATTTTGAAAGCAATGAGCTATTTTTTTATTTTAATGATGTAAGATTAATTCATAATATTGAATACATTGGTTCAAATCATGAGTACCTTTCCAACTCAGGCAATTCTAGTGCTTGCCTAGCCTGCCCTCAAATGATGTAGACAGAAAGTACAATTGGAGGAATGGAGAGCTGAAATTTGGTTCCTGTGATGGGATCAAATTTAATTTTATATGTCCACTTGACTGGATAAGGGATGCCTACATACTTGGTAAAATATTATTTCTGGGTGTGTCTATGAAAATGTTCCTGGAAAAGATTAGCATTTGAATTTACTTGGTAAACCAATTAAAGCAGAGGGCTCTCCCCAATGTGGATGAACATCATCCTATCTGTTGAGGACCTCAATGGAAGAAAAAGGCAGAACACACACACACACACACACACACACATGCACGCACGCGCGCACACAAACACACACGCGCGCACACACACACACGTTTATAGACTCTCTTGCTTTAGACAACCCTGACTAATGTAATCTCTCAATTAGCTCTTACAGAAAAGTTCATGTGGTCTCCAGACCCTGTGATCAATGCAGGCTTTGTGCTACATGCCACGGGGAAGAGATGGGTAAATTCTCCTTTATCCAGGTCTGGCTTGAGTACCCCTCGCGGGAGCTCCAATTGCCTTTGGCTTTTGAAAATGTATCCTGAATTCTAGAATATCAGTACTATGGGAATTCTGAGGTGTGTGTTTGTGTGTATGTGTTCATTTGTGTGTGTGTTAAATGAAATGAAAAAAAGGTCTGGTACATCAATTCTGTATCATAAAATGATGCATGCTTTTAAAAAATTATTTTAACATTTATTTTTGAGAGAGAAAGAGCGTGTGAATGGGGAGGTGCAGAGAGAAAGAGGGGTACAGAGGATCTGAGGTGAGCTCCACACTGACAGCAGAGAGCCCAATAGGGGGCTCAAGCTTACAAACCATGAGATCATGACATGAGCTGAAGTTGTATGTTCAACCGACTGAACCACCCAGTCACCCCACAATATGATGCATGCTTAAAGCTGAAAGTCTCAATTATTTTTTTACTTAATTAAAATATACTTAATGAATACCTTCCTTGTGGAAGGTAGTGTCTTTGGACAAAAAAATTAGATATACATAGAGTCTGCCTTCACACATTTCCCCTTATATTATGTAAGAGTTGCCAAACCCAGATTACTAGACTGCAAAGCTTGGCATGTCATGTAAAAGTGACTTGAAAGTGCTGGAAAAAGATTATTTCCAATTGGTGGTAATGATAGAAGAATAATTTGAGATAATGTTAAAAGATATGTTGAATTTAGGTGGATAGCACTGGAAAAAGCTTATGAAAAACTTTTAGAGAAAATATATGGGAATGTGTAAGTTCAGGACATATTTGAAAATTCAGAAGTTAGGTTTAACTAATGCTTCAGGTCATTGATGGAGGCTAGTGCAAGTTATTCTGGAAAGTTCTGTTAGAACTGGTGGGTAGAGGTCTTTGAAATCCATGGTTGACTTATTTTTTTGATCACCTAAACTTTTAATAGACAAATTTTGCCTTATTTATATTATTGTCTATGGAATACTGCCTAATCATAGACACTCAAGAAAATGTTTGTGGAAAGTGAAAGAATAATACAATTGTAACGTCACATCTGAAAAGGCTTTGCATGTGCTTACATGCACATATGTAGAGTTTTTTCAGAAATTCCATTGAGCTTTTTCAAAACCAGTTTTGTGGAAATGGATGAATGAGTGCAATGCAGTAGTTCCCTCAAGTTTAACTTTATGTAGTTTCAGTTTTCCTCAGTCAGCAGCAGTCTGGGATGAGATGATCCTCCTTTTTTTTTTTTAATGTTTTATTTATTTCTGGGAGAGAGAGAGAGAGACAGCGTGAGCAGGGGAGGGTCAGAGAGAGAGGGAGTCACAGACTGAAACAGGCTCCAGGCTCTGAGCTGGCAGTCAGCACAGAGCCTGACACAGGGCTCAAACCCACGAATCGTGAGATCATGACCTACGTGAAAGTCAGACGCTTAACCGACTAAGCCACCCAGGCGCCCCCAGATGATCCTCCTGATGGTTCATCAGAAGCTTAATGCTATGTCATGATGCCTACGTCATTCACCTCCCTTCATCTCACACACAGGCATTTTATCATCTCACATCATCACAAGAAAAGGGTAAATACAGTATAAGAATATATTTTGAGATAGAAAGAGAGACCACATTCATAGAACTTTTATTATAGTATGTTATTGTAATTGTTTTCTAATTATCATTGTTAATCTCATGCTGTACCTACTTTATAAGTTAAACTTTATCATAGATATGCGTGTATAGAAAAAACATAGTATATTTAGGATTTGGTTCTGTTTGTGGTTTTAGGTATCCACTGAGGGTCTTGGAACATATCTCTGGTCATAAGGGAGACCACTCACGTATTGCACATAATTTCACTGTTGGCTAAATGAGAAGGTTTTCCCCCTTTGATAACTAGGAGCATAAATAAGGATACCACTTAGCAAATTATTATCATCATGAGTAAGTTTTCATTTAAAAATATTTTGAAAGACACACATTAAATATCATGAAATACCTAGTGTCATGGCAAAAGAAGCAATTTGCCACAATTATGCAGGTCCACCAAAGGCCAGAGCTACAAGGGGTGTCTAATTACTTACTGGGGAAGGGTATAATTATCTCTGAGGTTGAGAAGGGTAATATGTGTGGGCTTGTTTGCCAACATCTGTCAGCTGTTTGAGGGTGCCACGTTCTCTGTTCTAGTTCTTAGCTTTAATGCAATAACGTTAATGGTCTAGGCGAAAGTGGAGGTATATGCAAAAGAATATGCAGTTTTTTTTCCCTCTGAACATATGTTCTTCCATAGAGAAGAACATTTCTGATTTTTGAAAAAGACTTTTTATTTGCCAGCAGAAGCCTCTGTTTTGATTGTAACAGTTTTCATTAAGTCAGTTGTGTTCTTGACTCTAACAACAGGTAAAGTGCTTCCTGTATAGTACAGTGGGAGTGGCTCATATTAAGAGACATTCTCTCACATAAAACCATTTCTGAAGGTCATGCTAGCTATTTTGAGGACGTTTAGAGTATTCTTGGCTCTTCTTGATGTCCTATCTTGTCTACATCTGTTAAAATAATAGGTTCTTCATGCAGCCATGGTAGAGAAAATGCACTGAGTTGGATAAGAGAAAGTTATCTGAAACAGGGTATGCTGTGAATTAATTGTATAACTTTCAACAAGTGACTTAACCTCTGTGTGTCTCAATTCACTTTTCTTATTCTAGGGGCCTTAAATGAATTACTTATTTTATTCTCAGACAACTCTAGGGAGTAGGTACCAGTGCAGTCATCCCCACTTGCTAAATTAAGAAACTGAACTATGAAGACGTTAAGAAATATACCCAATGGAGGGGCTCCTGGGTGGCTTAGTCGGTTAAGCGTCCGACTTTCGCTTAGGTCATGATCTCGCGATTCGTGGGTTCGAGCCCCGCATCAGGCTCTGTGCTGACTGCCAGCTCAGAGCCTGGAGCCTATTTCAGAGTCTGTGACTCCCTCTCTCTCTGACCCTCCCCTGCTCACACTGTCTCTCTCTCTCCTAGAAATAAATAAATAAAACATTAAAAAAAAAAAAGAAATATACCCAATGGATAGCATGCAAGCCTAGGAGTTGAACCAGGCTTCTGTTTCTTGAGCCATATCACCTTATCCATTTTCTTCTGTACCTACCTAACACTATCTACTCTATGGGATTCTTCTGAGGTTTAATGAGATAATATCTGAACACAGGTATTTATTAAATGGTTTTTGACTCTGAATATAAACTTTTGGAAAGCATAGATATTTTTTTAAAAAGTTGTGTTTTGTTTTTGTTTTTGAGAGAGAGAGAGAGCACGGGAACAGGGGAGAGGGGCAGAGGGAGAGAGAATCTTAAGAAGGCTCTAGGCCCTCTGCAGAACCTGACACGGGGCTTGATCTCATGACTGTGAGATCATGACCTGTGCCTAAATCAAGGGATGGACACTTAACCTACTGAGGCACCCACGCATCACTAAAAAGTTTTTTTTTTTTTTTTTTTTTAAGCAACAACAAAAATTATTCTTGATAAAGAAAACTTGCTGAGAAAAAGATGATATGAACAACCTGGTCAGGAAAGGTAATTGGAAAATATTCAGGTGGTTGGTGGAGCCCAACTTTTAGCCTGAATTACTTTATGGAATTGAATCTTAGAATTATAGAGGAACATTTATGCAGGATTTCATTGTTTTTGTCTGCTTAAATTCCAATTACCAGAGGCTATACCTGGAGTTGAGGGGTCATACTTAGATCAGTGACACTTGGAAGAAATGAAGACCCACTTAATTATTTAATGGGACTGCAAAATGCCAAGTACAGCCATAAAATCCTAAAAGTTCATAGCAGGCAAATCTTTTGGTATTATAAATTTTCATCAACATCATCATCATGGTGATACTAACTTATGCCTTCTAATACGAGGTCAGAAATTACATCATGCCTGGTTTGTGGTCAGTTGTGGGCTGGCTGAGTGACTCCAGGACAGTAAGCAGTAGACTCACCTCATACCCAAAGCATGTTTCCCGTCTGATTGCATAAGCTTTCCTGATTGGATCGGTGCATTTCCTGAATTTGCATGGGTTTGATTTTCCCAGTAGAGATTTGAAATAGGAAGAAATGTTTGTTAGGGATATGGGACTGTAGATATTTTAAAATCATATAGTAAATTTTTTGTAACAAATACAAATTTTTTGTACCAAAAAATTAATGAATCATCATTCCTGCATGATGCTATTTAAGATGAGGCTGCTTTTAACCAAGTAAAGTAATAACGGGAAAGGCAGTTTTTTAAAAATGTTTATTTATTTTTGAGAGGGAGAGAGAGACAGAATGCAAGCCAAGGAGGAGCAGAGAGAGAGAGAGAGAGAGAGACAGAATCTGAAGCAGGTGCCAGACTCCAAGCTGTTAGCACAGAGCTCTTCGTGGGGCTCGAACTCACAAACCATGAGATCATGACCTGAGCCGATCAGGTGCCACCTAGGTACCTCAAGGGAAAGTCAGGTTTAAAGGATACATGGAAATAACAAGGTGTTTTGGAACATTGAGTTGAGAGTCCTTGTTGCATATTTATGTGAAAATCCTGGAGGGTAACTAGATACAGAGTTCTGGAAATTAGAGCACAGCTAGTGACTATAGACATTGATTTGAGAATCACCAGCTTATTTGGTCCCTGGAGTATGGGCACTGAGGTAGCCACATACACAGTTGTTTACCAGATTTTCAAGAAGGCAGAGGATCATAATGGTGAGATTTGCTTAGGGCCGTCTTCTATATATTTTTTGAATCAGTGATTCAGATGTACACAAAGAAAATGGATTGTTTTTTCAGGATTTAAGATATCATAGAAATGAGTGGGTTTTTTCATTTTTCCATAATGAAAAAAAATCAGAATTAAGTTATTCTCATTTCAGTGGAATCAGTGTCTGAAAAGGAAATGAAAATTTAGAGGAATAAATATTACAATTTACAATTAGGTTGAAATAAATAGAACCCTACAGAAATGAGAGTGAAGCCAGACTAAAAAAGGCTTAGTTGGAAGATAGACTAGGTATTTTTTATACACAAGTGCTAGCTTCTTCTGTCACTCTCCTCCACCCCCCTTTCCACCCAATAAACAATTTTCAGTATTGCGTTGTCTCAACAAAAGATGAAAGTTGTGTCCAGGTCTTCATTCACTTTTTCTCTTCCTCTTCTCATTCTTCTTCAGATTTATAACATTTTGAAAAATGATACCAGTTTGACTGAGGGATGAGTGGATCTGTAAATTATATACCATGAGGTTCATGCAAAGGCTTTTTAAAAATTTTTACTGAGGCAAGGCACCTGGGTTGCTCACTCAGTTAAGCATCCAACTCTCAATTTGTCTCAGGTCATGATCTCACAGTTTGTGAGTTTGAACCCTGAACCAGGCTCTGCACTAATGGTGCAGAGCCGCTTGGGATTCTCTCTCTCTCTCTCTCTCTCTCTTTCTCTCTCTCTCTCTCTCTCCTCTCTCTCTCTTTCTCTCTCTCTCTGCCCCTATCTCACTTACTCTCACTCTTAAAATAAGTAAATAAACTTAAAAATTTTTTTAGAAAATTTTTTACCAAGGTGATAATGGGAACATATTAGCAAATAATTGATTTGCTACTGTTTTTCTTTCCCCACAAATTCACTTTAATATTTCCTCACAAACTTATTTCCATATTTGTCTTTCAAAACTCAGTTGTAGAGATACCATCTCTGTGCTGACTTGCCTGATGTTCCCAGGTGGGTGGACCACTGCCTCTTTTGGTTTTCTTTGTGTCTCTGTTTCATCCTTATAGTTTAAGACAGCTCTTACCACACTGAAGGACATTAACTTATTGTCATCTATCTGTCTCCGCTAGCCTGCAAGGGACATCACAGCACAACCTTGTCCTACTAATGTGTTTGTATCTGTAGCCCGCGTCTTAGTTCAATTCCTGACAATATGCTTTTGTACTGAATTGAATCGGGGGTTGAATAAAAATGTTCTGTGGTGCTCTGGAGGAAAGAAATAAGGCCAAAGGGCAGAAGTGACAAGGACATAGATTATTTAAGCTCATTACTAACAATTAGAGCTGTCTGGAAATGAAATGACCTGCCTTTACAATGTAGGTCAAGCACAAGGTGAATGATAATGCGGAAGCGATGTTGCATAGCCTGACCTCTGAATTCTTCTCCAACTCCTGTATTCTATGCCTTACATTTTTCTCATGTGTCATTAACTACTCTCCTGGGTAGTCTTTCAAAGAGCCTTCTTATATATTATCTCATTTATTTGAACAAATTTCCTGTGATGTATGTCAGGACAGGTATTATCATTCTAATTGTTCAGTAAAATAAGGCATAAAGAAGTTAAGCGACTTGAATAGAGATACTCTGTCAGCATTAAATTTGAGACCAGAATATTGTCTTCCATCTAGTCATTCAGATATTCATTAAGAAATATGTTTTTTTCCTGCTTATGCTTTTATATATGTTTATTTTTTCAATGATCAAACCACTATTAATCCTTTTCATGACACTTTTAATCGTCATTTATTGATGGTTCTGTACAGCCAGGACAAAAACAGAAAAGCATCTAATAGAAAACAGTGCCTATGAGGAGACATTGATAACATTCCTCATATAGAAGTCTGGATGTGTGATATGTGAGCACACACACACTGCCTTCCATGTTAGGACCCCAAGAATGAAGCCCTTGCTGTTGCAGGTCAGTGATCAGATTTTGCAGAGATATCTGGCTTCTAGTGCATTCCCTGAAAAGGATAGAGATGGAGAGAAGTTGGTTTGGATTCCATCACATACCTGTTATGCATTTTATTTTAGTATGTTCCATCTGGGTTCTGGCGGGTTTCCAAGAAAGATTGTGCTTGAAGTTAGATATTTCCTGAAGTAAGGTTAAAGGCCATTTGAGGAAGTAAACTGATCATTTCAGTTTCCTATTCCTATGTAACAAATCATCCTGAATCTCAGTGGCTTAACACAATACCGATTCTTTTTTCTCATGATTCTGTTGTCTCAGAAGTGATCATTTGTGAAGTTACTGTCAGCTGGTGGTTGGCTGGAGGTTTCAGCCAGAGACCCTTCGTTCTCCATGTGACCTGTCTCGATGGCTAGATTGGTATCTCACAGCATGGTGGTCAGAGGGTTCTGAGAGAGAAGTGGAGGCTGCCAGTCCTGTTAAGGACTTGCTTGAATCTGCAGTCCAGGAATGTCATCTCATGGATAATATCAGCCGCATGGTGTTGATTAGAGCAGCTCACAAGGTCAGCTCAGCCCAGCTTAATTAAAGGGGTGGAGAAATTACACATCTCAATTGTAGGAACGGTATGTGTGAAAGGGGAAGACTGTTGCTGGCCATGGTTGTATGCAGCCCATTACAGTGACCACCTAGGTAAATAACAACATGCAGAGAAGGAAACTATTAGCTCTGAAATTACACTGCTCATGTGTTAGGATCATAGAAACAGTCACCGAAAAATTATGTGAATTGGTTCGGTTAAGTGTCTGACTCTTAATATCGGCTGAGGTCAAGATCTTGTTATGGGATTGAGCATAGGCTCAATGCTGAGCAGAGCCTGCTTGGGATTCTTTCTCTCTCTCTCTCTCTGACCTTCCCCTGCTCATGCTCACATTCCCTCTCTCTCAAAATAAATTGGTAAACTTAAAAAATTTATGTGAAATAATCCTTCTCTCTGTATTGATTAAAAGACCTAATAATACTGATTTTCTTAACCAAATTGCCAATAATTCTATTTTATGATTATTCTTTTCCTATCTATTTTGTTAGTTTTGCAGTTTTGTGGTGTGATGAACATTTTAACATATAGCAGATGAAAATTTGGGGATTGAAAATTTCTGTCATCCATATATTGATTTTTTAACTGTTTACATTGCCTTAAGACACTTCAGTTATGTTTCAATATGACTCGTCCCACTAGCTTTTGTATAACTACAGGAAATCTTTTCTAAAGGTTTATTTGTTATTATTATAATGTATTACTTAGTTGGGAATTGATTAGTGAATCTTATTCAGATAGAATTAAATTAAATTTTAAATTGCTTTTTAAGGAAAACTCTTTAATAAGTGAATTTGGTTTATAAGTCATCTGAGAAAAGTTCTGAGTCACATGAGCTTTTGTGTACTGTTATTGATCAGTATATAACAGAAGTTCATTTTTTTCTGTATACTATTTTGAAATCTGAAAATAGGGCTCTAAAGTATAAGTTCAAAATGTCTGGGCTTGTTTTCATTAATTCTACTTGAGTTTATTAATTTTCTAAGCATTTGATACTTGAAAATTTCATTTTTTTAATATGTATTGCTTTAGTTTAGACATGTCATTAAATCAGCTATCCTAGTGATTTCAAGATGTATAGACTGCTGTTTTGAAATTCATTGTATCAATTCAGGTTTTTGTAAGTTTAAAAAATAAAATCCGTATATGTTTATAAAGTAATTTCCTAAAATAAATAGATTTTACTCAACAGGAAATTTCATCTCCTCACTTACTGAACTCAAAGCTGTATTTAAAAAAATATTCTTCTATTTCATCACTGTCATAGACTTGGAACATTTTCATGGCAATCAAGTCAATTCTTCTCTTTTGATAGACATTTTCATGATACCAGTGACTGTGAGAGTCATGGTTCCAGATCAGAAATTTTTGATAAGGTTCTATTTGTAGATGTTATTAATTTCAGTGTTTCAAGCCTAGTTTTTTGGTTTAACATTTCATTCTGCCAACTGTGTTCTTTCACTAGTGGAAAAATATACTGCACTTTTTTTAATAGTAGCTTTTATATGCATAAGAATGTTCTGATTCACATTGGCGACTCAAAATAACATATTCAGTTTACTTATGAGCTCAGAGTATTTACAAATCTAAACTGAAAACAGACAGTCTTTCAGTGTGTTTAGCAAATATTTACAGTTTCTTTCTCTGCTGACACCAAATAATAAATATTGAGCAAAGTTCAAATCTGTTTTTTGAGCATTTCTATAAATAAAAGTAAACAAAGCTATAATTCATTGGCTTTTATAATTATGTTTATAATGACAGATAATACATTTAAATATAATTTAGCAAATTACCCTATTCTGTTTTGTAAAAATAAAAGCCATGAGTTATTTTTCTTAGATTTTTTGAATTAATAAAGAGAAAAAACTAAATTCTAGTTGGATTGTGTAAAACATCCTGAAACAGCAGATTTCCAGCCTTTTGATGATTTATTAATTGGTGATGAAATCAGTTTTTAGGTTACATGCTGCATTTTTAAGTTTGAAGTAGAATTGAGTAAAATAGATTAAAATAGAAAATAACAGAGTACAGAGGAATGTAATAAAGTAAAGACATTTTATGAAAGCTTTGTTTCAGTTGTATGCATTTATATGTAGTTGGTCACAAGGTAAAATATGCTCAAGCTGAGGTTTCTGGTCAAATCTGTTTGAAACTTACCTGTCTAGAAGCAACTATTGTTCTTCAATAACCAAGGGCAGTCTCACTATTGAACTAAGTTTAATGCCTCCAATTGTATTTTGATTAACCACAGATTACTTTAAAGATAAGTATTGTTAATCAGGAAAAGGGTGGAATTCGGGTTTTACAAGTTTTAATTAAATATTGGCCTTGTGTGCTAAATGATTTTTTTCTTTAATATTAAAATGTGTGTGAGTCACTATTGCTTTATCTCTGTTTTCGGTGTATTCTTCATAACCATAGGGCAGTCATCAATCATGCTTGACATATTTTGATTGGAAGCTTCCCATTGGTAGAAGTAAATATATTGATTTACAGGACAGAAAAAGTTGTAATGTTAAGAAATAGTGAAGTTCTATTAATTTTTTGTAATCATGACCTGACAAGGAACTTTCAAAATGAGATGATGTGTAGTAGATAATGCCAAGTCTCGCATTCTGAATACAATTTAAATTACTAGTTCCTGCTTCAATGTCTGTAGTATTGAAGTGAGGTTTTTTTTTTGTTTTTTTTTTTTTTTTTTACTTTTAGCAATTGGTCATTCATGTATTTAGTGATTGTGCCTTGGCTTAGCATTCTGCTAAAGAACCAAAGGTGTGTGATTCTTCCTTCATGAAGCTAGCATTTTTGTTGAGGAGACCAAATAAATGATTACAAAATACATGTGCTCCTTGAAGTTAATAATGATGTATATTCATATTTATAACTGTTACACCTTTATGAGTTCCTTTAGCAAAATCTCTGTATTGTTGAATGAATGGATGATGGAATTAATACATTTAAATAATGGGGAAAACTGGCATTGCTCATGAATTTAACTTGTAGTCTAAGAAAGGATGCAATAATATGAGCTCAAGTTCTTTAAAAAAAAGCCTTAGAGAAGATGGGACCGCAGCTGAATATCAAAGGATAGAAATGGATGGGTCCAGGCTGGGGAGACAGTGTGAGCAAAACTGCTGTGCGTACTAGATGCATTTGTAAATCCTGCCTGTCCCTGTCTTTTTTCTCCTTCCAAGGGAAAACAACTCTCTCTATATAATTAGGCTTTGATACCTAGGGGGTTGTGGTCAGCAGAATAATGGCACTTTAAAGTTGCCTCACACTCCTCCTCAAAACCTGTGAATGTTACCTTATGCACAAAAGGGAGCTTGTAATTGTGATTAAGTGCTTGGACTTTGAGATGCGGAAATGATCCTGGACTCTCTGAGTGGACCCAAATTAATGACAAGAGTACTGAAAATCATAGAACTTTTGCTGTGATCAGAAGTTTGTCAAGAGGAAAAATTCAAACTGTGAGAGAGACTTAATTCACCATTACTGGCTTTCTAGGGAAGGACCTTGAAAGTGGGTGCCCTCTTAACGCCGGGATCAGTGTTCCCCGGACAGTTAAGAGGGAGCAGGTACCTTAGTTTCGCAGTCACATGGAACTAAATTCTCTCAATAGGCTGAATAAGCACAGAATTGGATCCCCTAGAGCCACCAAAAAGGAATGTAGCCTTATGGCACCTTGATCTTGGCCTGGTGATACCTGCGTCAGTAAGACTTCTAAAATACAGAACTGTAAGATATTTTGTGTTGTTTGTGGTAGTATGCTCCAGCAGCCTACACTCCAAAAAAATGATGGTATGTTTTGCAACACCTTTCATCTCTCTTTGCATCTCTTCATAGAAGAGTCCTGGACCTAAATATATCCAACCCACAGGTTAGCCTATGGTATATAAACTCTAGGTCAGATAATGACATGTAAACTCTGTCCTAGCTCAGAAATAGATGTGGCCAATTAGATTTGCTCTGTTTCTTTCTCGGTACTTTGTACTACTAGTAAAAAACAACATACACAAAAGCTGTAGCTGAAAGATCAGGGCTGAATGTCCGTGATGGTCCATCTACAAAGCAAAGTAATGAGAATAAGGAATTAGGAGATACCCAAGAATGGTTGTCAGAAGAAAGATTTAAGCAGGTGTACAGAGAAAAGAAGAGACCTCACAGTCCTTGATGTAGAGATGGACGGAGTGGCCCCCTTGCAAATTCCAGTTCCCATTGCCGTTCGTATATATTCTTCCAACATACCTCTTTCTCCTTTGGGTAATTTCAAAGAGTTTTCATTTAAAACCCAACAAGCCCAACAATAAAACATGAACGCTATCTGCGAGTACTTTTTCACAAAGCTAGTGAAATAGTTTAATGTTGAGAATTGAAAAAGAGGAAACTGGGCCAAGAAGGGAGAAAGAAAAGACATAGAAGGTAGAATAGCCAACATAGCTCCAGACTTCATCTGTGAGAGCGTGTGTGAGAAATTACATTTGTGACAGCTAATTTGTCCCGGGCCAGCATCATTTCATAGGAATAATTGTCAGGAGAAAGAATGCACAGTGACGGGTAGGTCTCTATTCTTTCTGATCCACAGTACCTTAGGTATGGGAGCTTTGTCAGTCAGTTCAGGGTTCAGGCAACTGACAATAATTGTCATTGGTTTCAATGGGTACCACCATTTTCCAGGTACTTAACCAGCCGTGGAATGTATCATTCAAAGCCTTCTACCTCTTCATTTATTTCTTACATTTCTTTTTCCCTACAGTCCTCACCCTGGTGTGATGATGGGGTCTTGATTTGCCAGCAACATGAGTCTCCTTTTTCTCAACTTTTCCATCTAGTCTCACCTGGATTGAGCCCGACAATTATCTTTTAAAACTCCTTTTGATCTTGTTGCTTCCTGAGTCAGAAACTTTAAATGGTTCCTTGACATTTGCAAGATCCTCTGTAGTATAGCTTTCAAGGTACTCTGCAGCCTAGTTTGAACTTCCATTTATCATGCCTCATATCCCATTATATTGGTACAGAAATCATCTTCACCAGCCAACTTGGCTCATTCACAGTCCCCTAAATATGCCTGTTGGTTTCTTGCCAGTGTGAATTGTGCTTGCTTCATTCCCGTCACCTTCAGGGTGCTCCCTGTGCCCATTCAGACCCTAGTCTTCTTTTGTTCAGTGTCTCTCAGATGTCTCTGGGAAATGCTTTATCTCTGGAATAGATTGTGCACCTATTCTTTTGATAGACAATGAAAAAGAAAAATCAGAGCTCCAAAAGAACAAGACCAATGATACTATATTCCCTTTCTTCCCTAGCAAATGCAGTGTCAGATAATCCCTGGATTTTTCCCACATCATTTTAATCTTTAGCCCTAAACGTGGGACTCTGGAAATATCAAACTATCCTAGACTTCAAATCTGTGTCAGACAGACAGATGAGGTTAGCCCTCTGGCAAGAAGTGTTTTAACCTTTTTTTTTTTTTTCTCTCTCCAGTACTTTACCTGGGACAGAGCTTGAGAGCTCCTGGTGAAATTAAATTACAGCCTCAGTAGGTAAATGCCAATTCTCTGACTTGGTGTGGAAACAAAGGGATACCTACCTACCTCCTTAATCAGTATGCAGGGACTTCTCCTGAGAAAGAGGGTGAACAGCCAGCCTTAGGAGGCAGATGTGCTCATTACTTACTCCTGGAGCAGATCTGCAGGAATCCTACAGGAAGGGGCAGAGTGATCTTGCTTGGTGGTCTTGATAAAGGAAAATGATCATAATCCCTTCTTTTCATCTTTCACATAAGAAAGAAAAAATGGTTTTGTGGTAATCTATGAGTTTTAGGACCACTTTGAGTATTTTCCTGGGACTCCCTCAAAATATCCAGATCTAATTCTAAATCCTTTGAGCTCTATGGTCTAAAATTTTATAAGTCTGAACTTCAGAAGCCTGTAGGAAGTACCTAAAACATGCATTAATAATTTATTACAGAGTGTCTCATGTCATTTGTCTACAGCCTTTCACTCTTATTTAAATTGTATAATATGTTTTAATTAGTGCCTATTTTTTCACACTTCCTTAACAAAATTATAAGATCCTTGAAATTAGCCACTGCTCCTTATTTTGTGTTATATTTCCAGAGGTACTCACCCAGGGCCACCTTTCACATAACACTTTTTGAGCGTTTATTATGAATCAGACACTGTTTTGGACATTGACATTTTGCCTATGTTAGGTTCTTTTTTCTCATTTCTGTAATGCCATTTAAAAAAATGGGGCTCCTGGGTGGTTCAGTCAGTTAAGCGTCCAGCTTCTGCTCAGGTCATGATCTTGCAGTTCATGAGTGTGAGCCCCATGTTGGGCTCTGGGTTGACAGCTCAGACTGGAGCCTGCTTTGGATTCTGTATCTCCCTCTCTCTCTGCCCCTCTCCAGCTCGCACTCTGTTTCTCTCTCTCTCAAAAATAAACATTAAAAAATTTAAAAAAATACATATGTGAGCAAAACGGCAGACCCAGAAAACTGCAGCCAAAAAATTACTTCCTTGTTCCCTGGATGTTAACTGACATCTTTGCACTGGGTACAGTATACCTTATGATACACCTATTTGGAGCAAAAGGGTTCAGAGTTTAGGTGGAACAGCTGAGATTTGTTTTTCACCAAGGTTTACATAAACTCCACTGCAGCTGAAATCAGAGTGGGGAGAACCCCAAGAACTTTCACTATCCCAGATTTGGTATCAGGTGATAGTCTGCTCTGTTGGTGCTCTTATTTTACTGAAGGCTTGTAACCATGACTATCAGTGCTTAACAGTGTCAGACTCACTCCATTTTTACATGTCATTTAAAAAAATGGAGAAGCAATAGAATGGTTTCTAGTGAGGATTTGAGGGGAAACTTCTATGAAGATCCCTGAGAATAACAATTAATTTATGGCAGCTGTGATCTGAAGGGCTAATCCTATATGAAATGAAACTATCAGAAATAGGACACATCTTTTTTAGCACGTGTTTCAGGAGATTGGGATTAAGAGACAGATATAGGGAGAGGTTCTTTAAATAGTGACAATTGTAAACTGATGACAACATTTCATTTATTTATAGGAGCTATTCAGAAGGCGATTTGTATTCTGCCATTTTCAGCCATACTTGTATACTTACAAATCACAATCATCACCTCCATGGGAGGCATCACTCTTAAAAGCAATCTGTAATCCAGTATATAAAGTGTGTAGTCTGTGAATCTCTCAGATTACAACACACAGTAACCTATAATACAAAAATAAGCTCCAAAGAAATAATAGGAAAGTTCAAGATTCAAGAAATGATGTGGAAACTCACAGGCAGAACAGTAGGCAACGGTAATACAATATCCCAGAGAGAATCACTTTAACAGGAAGAGGGGGAAATGGCATGGGCTGGGTTCACATGAGATAAGGTCCTTAAACCGAGACTCCTTCATAAATCTGAGACCTCCTAGTGAGAGGAGGTTTATAAAAATTCTGCCTTCTATCCAAGAAAGCTGGTCATCTCTTCAGGCTCAGAGTAGGGAAAAAAAAAAAAAAAAAAAGATTCCGTTGGCGATGTTAGTCCCCAGTTGGGCCATGCATGAATATGGAGTCTAATTTAACTCCATCATTATTGTAGGATATGGAAATCCCAAAGTGAAACACTTGAAACCTCCTGGGACCAGCAGAAGCAAACATGAAACCCTCCCACAAGGTTGTATCCACAACCAAGGGGTAGCAGATTATCACCAGAAGATAGAGAAATGGTACAAGTATAAAAAAGACATTTTCCAAAAAAAGGAGTCTAACATCAAAGAGACTTTCGTAGAAGAAACCACAAGAGATTGTACTTTTTAAAAGTATTAAAACAAATTTTTTTTTACATTTATTTTTGAGAGAGTGAGACAGAACGTGAGTGGGGAGGGGCAGAAAGAGAAAGAGACACAGAATCTGAAGCAGACTCCAGGCTCTGAATAAGTGCTCAACACAGAGCCTGATGCGGGGCTTGAACCCACGAGCTGTGAGATCATGACCTGAGCCAAAGTCAGACACTTAACTGACTGAGCCACCCAGGCGCTCCCAGAGATTGTACTTCAAAACAAATGAAATTGAACCCAGAATTTCTTACAACTCTAAAATAAAAAGAAAAGAACCCAATTTAAAAATGAGTAAAGGATAAGAATAAACATTTCTTCCAAGAAGATAAACAAATAGACAATACATATATGAGAAGATGTACAACATCTTTAGCCTTTAGAGAAATGTAAACTATAGCCACTAGAGAAATTCAAACTAACATCGTGGTGAAACACCATTTCATACCCACTAGTATGGCTATAATCGAAAAGACTGATACCAATAAGTGTTGATGAAGATGTGGAGAAGTTAGCACCCTCATATGTTGTGGCTAAGAATGTAAAATTATGCAACCATCCTGAAAAACAGCATGGCAGTTCCTCAAAATGTTAAACATATGAGATTAACCATATGGTTCTGCATTTCCACTCCTAGGTCTATATTCATGAAAATTGAAAACATATGTTCACTGAAAAGCTTGTACATGAATCTTCATAGAAGCATTATTCATAACAGGTAAGGTGGAATAACTCAAATGCCCATCAACTGATGAATGGATAAATAAGATGTGATGCATCTGTGCAATGGAGTATTATTTAAAGTAAAAAAGGAGGGGCGTCTGGGTGGCTCAGTCGGTTAAGTGCCCGACTTCGGCTCAGGTCATGATCACGCGGTTCGTAGGTTCGGGCCCTGCATTGGGCTCTGTGCTGACTGCCAGCTCAGAGCCTGGAGCCTGTGTCAGATTCTGTATCTCCCTCTCTCTCTGACCCTCCTCTGCTCATGCTGTCTCTCTCTTTCTCTCTCAGAAATTAAAAAAAAAAAAAAAAGAATCTGACTTCGACTCAGGTCATGATCTTGCAGTTCGTGGATTTGAGCCCCACGTCGGGCTCTGTGCTGACAGCCAGCTCAGAGCCTGGAGCCTGTTTCAGATTCTGTATCTCCCTCTCTCTGTGACCCTCTCCTTCTCTTTCTTCTCTCTCTCTCTCTCTCAGAAATAAATTAAACATTAAAAAAATTTTTTAAAAAGTAAAAAAGGAATGAAGTACTGATACATGCTTCACCATTGATGAAACTTGAGAACATCATGCTGAGTGAGAAACCAGTCACATATTGTGTGATTCTTCTTATGTGAAAAATACAGAACACCCAAATCCATATAGAGAGAAAGGTTATATAAAGGTCTACCAGAGGGGTGGGAGTGAAGGGGAATGGAGACCAACACATAATGGAAATGGGGTTTCATTTGGGAGTGATAAAAATATCTTGAAATTAGATGCGTTGTGTTAAGTTGTTGGAAGAAGAGGAGGGGGAGGGGGAGGGGGAGGGGGAGGAGGAAAAGAAAAGCGATTTTAGATGCAACATATAATGTGTAGGTTCAAATAGTAGTGTTTTCCAGAGAATTGTTGGAGGTAAACTGGGCTTCAAATAAAATAAAATCCAGTAAAATAAAATAAATAATAATATTAATAGGAGAAACAGTAATAATAAACACATTATTTATGTTTATATACTATTTATATAATAGTAGGTTAGTCTGTTACTTTGCAGTTTAATTCCTTTCTAGGTTTGCTTCACTGAACCATAGTAATAGTTTACAAATTAACTTTTCTAATTAACAAAAACTTCAATTATTACAGTATAGACACAATTTTCAGTGTTAATTGGAAGTAAAAATGCAGAACGGAAACTACGCTAGGATGGCTCCTTTCTGTTGGGATGGTTGTTTTGTCCAGTCCATTCGTGCAGTTTCTGTAACTGTAACTGTCATGTGCTATAACCCTCTCCAGTAAGAGGGAAAACTGGATGGGTCCTTTGCTGGCTTTCATCTTATTGAATGTTCCCCACTTTCTTTCGCATATAAGTTCTTCTAAGGCAAAGGAAACATATTGTTTAACAGGGAGAAGAAAAAAAAGCTTGAATGTTACTCACTAATTTGTTAGCCTATATAGTCAAATGAAGGGCATTTTAAAAAGTCATTATAACACTCTCACTACTACATATAATAAATCCAGAAGATAAAGAGTCTTAAGTAATTAGTACTGAACACAAATGGCAGAATCATATTGCTGTGTGTTGCTGCCTTTTAGGTGATTCCTATAAGTTTAGAACTGATTCTTTCTCCAAAATGCTTTAGCCCTCTCAAGAGCAAGATCTGTTATGTTACATTGTAGGAATGATATAATTAATATGGGAAAGAATGACTACTGCATAGTGAGACTAGGAGTATATTGGTGAATACAGATAAATTAAAAACTAATTAATTTGAAATTTATGGACTGGTGGCCACTTACGCTGTGACACACTGAATGCTTTAGTAAGCAACTGCATAATACAAGGAAGTCCTAGTGGGAGTGACTGACAGATGTGGGGAAGCAGGTCGCCTGGCATGAATACAGATGGAGCCAGAGGTTGCTTTTTTCCTGTAGCCCTTATTTAATGATTACATTGAAAATTTTGTTCTTTTTTTTTTTTTAAATGCTTGAGAGAGAGATTGAGAGAGAGCAGACGCGAGTGAAGGAGGTGCTGAGAGAGAGGGAGACACAGAATCTGAAGCTGGCTCCAGGCTCTGAGCTGTCAGACCAGAGCCCTATGTGGGGCTCAAACTCACAAACAGTGAGATCAATACCTGAGCCAAAGTCGGACACTCAATTGACTGAGCCACCCAGGTGCCCCTAATGGTTGTAGCTTACAAAATTTATTATATAATTGTTGTCTGAACTAAGACTGTTCTTTTTCGCCTTCTGTTCTTTCCATTTCAATTCTGATATCTAATTTAAGTTCTTTAGGAATTATAAACCGCATGTTGTAGATGATAGGAAAACATATCCCATTAAGTTTAATTAATAGTTGAGACTTATTAGCAGGGGCTGAGTAATATCTAAGTGACTTCTGTAATAGATTTAATGTGTACGAACAACTCTAACTCGTATTTTAAGAAAGATCATCAGTTCTGAGTATTCGCGATTCTGTAGTATATTTATGGTAAATATCTTTTTTATTTCTAGAAATATTTGTTGTGAAAAATGGGTGTTAATATGTGTTGAATGATAGAAATAAGTTCTAAATATATTCTTGGAAAGGTAAATAATAATGTAGACATTTAATTGAAGCACATATTTTTGATCATTGATATTTTAAAATTGTTGCAGAGATGTTTTCCTTGATCATTTCCAAAGGTTTTAAAGGTAAGAATGTAAATAAACTAGTTTTTTTGCTACATATTTTCATTGTTAGAATGCCCCGGTATAGCAAATACCTCATCATTACTATTTATTATAATACTGTTGGGGCACCTGGGTGTCTTAGTTAAGTGGCTGACTCTTGATTTCAGCTCAGGTCATGATCTCACAGTTGTGAGGTCGAGCCCCGTGTCAGGCTCTATGCTGAGTGTGGAGCTTGCTTAAGATTTTCTCCTTCTCCTCTTGTCCCTCTGTTCCAAAACTAAAAATATTAGAATACTGTTATAGAAGAAAGACCACAGATGTAGACATTGGCACTTATATGAATTACATTATAGGAAGGTGGGGTTGAACACTCAACAATGAAAGTAGAACCGTGAGAGAGCCCAGATATTAACAAATCAAAAGAGCATATTGTCTTTTATGCCTGTGTATACCACGAGTTCCTCTATTGGACATAGAGAACTGGAGTGTGTGAGAAGGAAGAAGTGGAAAAAATAATGGTCAGTAGAGTGGTGTGATGTTGGAACTTACATTAAAATAACAGATTTTAGAGATGCCCTTTGAAAGGTTCTTGATGATTTGCATTTGACAAAAACAAATAGAGATTGGAATAGAGGTTATTAGTTAAAATTTTGAAAATAGAGGTTAATATTTCAAAACATAAGTCTTCGAAATAATTGTTCAGGGAAGAAAGAAAGAGGAGGATGCTAACACTGAAGAGCTTTAAGAGGATTTTGGTTTGTTCAAGGAAGTACAACACGAGGGACCTTTTTATCTTGTTTTCAACTGACCCCCCCAACATGAGTTTCATGTATGTGTGCGTGTGTGTGTGTGTGTGTGTATCATTTTCACATGTGTGTCTATGACATAGAATGTCTCACTCAACATTTTCATTCTTTTTTTTAAATTTTGTTTAATGTTTATTTTTGAGAGAGAGAAAGAGACAGAGTGCAAGCAGGGGAGAGGCAGTGAGAGAGGGAGACACAGAATCTGAAGCAGGCTCCAGGCTCTGAGCCATCAGCACAGAGCCTGACGTGGGGACTGAACCCACAAACCATGAGATAATGACCTGAGCTGAAGTCAGATGTTCAAACTGCTGACCCACACAGGCATTCTTCAACATTTTAATTCTTAATTATTAGTATTTAAAATGGGAAAGTGGAAGAAATTCCTTCTATATTTCTTAAACTTTTGAAGATAGGAAAACAAACATGTTTAATATTTAAAAGTAATTTTTACTGCCTGAGTCTAACAGATTACGTTGAGTGAATTAACTTGAAGGTAGATCAAGGGATCTCATGGGATGCCTGTGTGAGTACAATTTTTTGCAGCTGACTCTCAAACTTTGCCATAAATTCACAATGTGATTACCACTGTTATCTCCTCTTTCTTCATATGGCTTTCCTTACTCGGTTTTTAAAAATTACATAGATTTTTTTTTCTTATGTTCTTTCTTATGTTAAAATAAATCCATTTTTGCTATAGACTACACAGGGTTAAAATTAAATGTCTCTAACTTTGTCTCTTTGGTATGTTTGTATTTTTGTTGAAACTATATATTGTTCTATTAAAAAACTTTTATATCAGACTAGGTCACAGACTACACACACATACACACACGCGCGCGCACACACACACACACAAACACACACGAAATATAAAGTCCAGAAATAGCATTAAAAATACGTAAGAATTCCATTCACATTAGCATCTAAAAGACTCAAAGTAATATACAGACTGAAGTAATATAAAAACAAAAATTATTATACTTCTAAACTAATCACATGAGTCCCTAAAAGCAGAACTTTTCTGGCTGTGATCAGAAGGAGAAAAGGTTCAAATTATGAGAGAGACTTGACTGGCATTACTCGTTTTGAAAATGGAGGAAGGCAGGTTGAAGCGAAGATTGTGGGTGGTCTCTAAAAGCTGGGACCAGTCCTCACCTGATAGCTAGGAAAGGAACAGGGACCTCACGTCATCTGCAGTCACATGAAACTAAATTCTCTTAGCAACCTGAATGGGCAAGGAAATGTATTCTCCTCCAGAGCCTGTAGAAAGAAGTATTGCCATATGTCACCTTGATTTTGGCTTGATGAGACCTGTACCAGAAAACAAAAGAGAATCCTTGTAATCTTTGGATTAGACAAAGACTTTCCAGTATGACAAAAAAAAAAAAAAAAAAAAAA
Source organism: Hyaena hyaena (assembly GCF_003009895.1). Classification (NCBI taxonomy): domain Eukaryota; kingdom Metazoa; phylum Chordata; class Mammalia; order Carnivora; family Hyaenidae; genus Hyaena; species Hyaena hyaena. The sequence goes on along the minus strand of NW_024081086.1, from coordinate 1,541,260 downwards.
AGAAAAAAAAAAAAAAAGAGTAAGAAGGAAAAAAAAAAAAAAAAAAAAAAAAAAAAAAAAAAAAAAAAAAAAAAAAAAAAGGAAAAGAAAAGCATAAAACATACAAAAGTATAAATTGAATTTTATCAAAATTAAAGATGTTTGCTCTTCAAAAACTAACATAAGAAAACAAGAACATAAGAAATAAAAAGCTAGAGACTGGAAGAAAATATTTGTGAAATTTGTATCTGGTAAGGCTCTTATATTCCCAAATCTCTACAGAACTTTTTGTAAAAGAAAGGCTTAATTTTTAAGAGCAGTTTTAGATTTACCATAAAATTGGGAGGAGGGTACAGAGATTTCCTATATACCCTTGCACCCACACATGCATATCTTCTCCCATTTCCAGTTTTTGGTTTTTTTTTTTGTTTTGTTTTGGGTTTTTTTGTTTTGTTTTGTTTTTAAATAAAAAATGAACCTACAATGATAAATCCTTCTCATCCGAAGTCCATAGGTTACCAAAAGGTTCTCTCTTGGGGTTTAGACAAATGTATATAAAACCATATATCCACCATTATGGTATCATACAGGGTATGTCACTGCCCTAAAAATCCTCTGTGCTCCACCTATTCACCTCTCTTCCCCTACTCCCACTCTGAAAAAAAAAAAAAACAGATCTATTTATTGACTATAGTTTTGCCTTGCCTAGAATGTCATAGCCAACAGTATGTAACTTTTTCAGATTAGCTTCTTTCATTTAGTAATATACGTTTAAGTTTCCTCTGTCTTCTCATGGCTTGATGGCTCACTTCTTTTTAGGGCTGAATAATCTTCCTGTATTTGAATGTACCACAATTTATTCATCCATTTACCTACTAAAGGACATCTTGGTTACCTCTGAGTTTTGGCAATTCTGTCTAAAGATACTAACACATTCATATGTGGGTTTTTGTGCTGATAAAAATTTTCAATTTATTTGAGTAAATAATGGATACTATTCAGCAATAAATAGAATGAACTTTTTATTGATACGACAACATAAATGAGTATCAAAAATATTGTGCTAAGTGAAGGAATCCAGCCATAAGAGACTACATATTGTATTATTTCACTTATTTTGAAGTTGTAGGAAAAACCAAGCTATAGAGACAGAAGGTAGATCTGTGGCTGAGGATGGGGGTGAAGGTGAGACTGCACTCATTTATTGACTTAAATGAGCACAAGGCAATTTTGAGGTAATGAAAGCATTTTAAAACCATATTATGATGAGAGCTACACCACTGAATACATGTCCTAAAATTGAATTGTGCACTTAAAATAGGTGAATTTTTATGGTACCAAATTAACTCGGTAGAGCTGTTTGCATTGACTAAGCTAACCTCAAAATGAGATTTTAAAGATTATTTTCTGTTATTAGTGGGAAAAGTACATATGTATTTAATTAAAAGAGATATTAAAGGTAAAAACACCTATCTGGAGAGAAGACTAGCAGCTACTGCCTGTAAAGTTTCAGAGTGGCTTTCATGAACTTAGTAAATTTACTGTGATGAAACATTTGGCCGAGAAACCTGATTTTATCAGCATGATAGAAATTCCATTGTCTCATGGGCCAGAACACTAGTGTACATATAACTGGTTTATTTCCTACTGTAGATAGAACCACATAGCAGGGGAAATGACAATTTCACTTATAAACAGTCATGAAAATACATTGAGGTATTTGGGGAAAAAACAGGCAGTAATTTCAGCTTGTGTGAATGGCTCATAAGCTATATAATAAAAAAATTACTTGATAAGCACAGACTCAAAACTAGTGAAGTTAATTAGATAAAAGTGGATATTTACTGGTACCAGGATACAATAGGTTGTTCACTCTACTTCACGACAGGATGGCCTTTTCCATGGCCAACTAACCTCCTCAGATGGATGACACAGATATGAATAGAGATATAGATACAGATATGCAGATAGTTAAATGTGTTTTCTTGATTGATCCTTTCAGTCTAGCAATGGTGGATTTACATTTTTATTAACTGAACATTAATTCAGTAATATTTTATAGTCAGGGAAAATTTATTGCTTTTTATATTAGTTTTATTATATAATCAAAGCTTAGCACCTTAAAACACCAAACATGTATTATCTCAGTGTTTTTGATCAGGAATCCAGAATCTGAGTGCCTCTGACTCACAGCCACTCACAGGGCAGCACTCAAGTCATCTCAAGGTCTTCCCAAGGGAACTTACTCAGTTGTGATCTTGAAAGGCCTCTGGTCCTTTTGACTGTTAGCCAGGTATTTGCCACAAGGGCCTCTTCAGAATGCAGCTCACAATATGGCATCTGGCTTCCCTCAGACCGAGTAAGCTAAGAGCAAGCAAGAGCATCCAAGTAGAAACCATACTTGTTTTGTTACTCATCTCAGAAATCAACCATTTCACCTTTGCCACACTGTATTCTACTCAAGGAGATAGTATTACACAAGGGTCTCAATACATTTTTGTGTTTATGTTTTGGGAAAAGCCTCACTCTAGCTGCTGATATCATTTGAAATTTCATCAGTGGTAAAAATACACAGTTCCTACAAAGAAAGACTGAGTAAAATGTATGTGTAAGATTTTTTTTGTTGACAGTTGAATAGCAAAATCATTTTCATTAAACATGAGACAGTATAGGGGTGGCTAGGTGGCTAGGTGGCTCAGTTGAGTGTCCGACTCTTGATTTCAGCTGAGATCATGATCCCAGGGTCATGGGATCAAACCCTGTGTTGGGCTTAAGATTCTCTCTCCCTCTGTGCCTCTCCCCCATTTGTGCACTCTCTCTCTCTCCTAAAAAAAAAAAAAAAAAAAAAAGACAATATAATGATCAGAAAGGAAAGAGCAGATACAGGTTGTTTGAGGTGATGGGGGGTGGAAATGAGAGGCACAGGGTTACTTAAATAGCATAAGCATCATGCTCCCATGTATATTTTTACTGTCTGTTTTATTTAGCATCAGTCTGGTGGAACATAAGGAAACTAGGAATAGGTAACCAGAGAAAGACATCTTTTTTGTCTCTCTTTTCCATTCCCTCCTTATTCTTTTATTCTCTCTTTCTAGAACTTACACTCACTTCATGATTAGTTAATTAACAGGAAACACATTTTTCACCCACCAAGCTCTTCTGAAGTCCCCCAAATCCAGGGTCATGATCAAATGGTAAGAATGAGATTTTGCTCAAATATAAAAATGAAATAAGAATTTTTAAAAATCTTAATTAAGTGTGGTGGAGTGTTGATGGTGGTGCATGTGTATGCCTTAGTTTAGGAAGCCATTGATATGTCTGTGTAAATGATCTTTCCCTCTTTCCCCTTCATAGTTGGTTTTTAATGATTCTTTTTACTATTAATATTTTTGCTTCACCATTTGATATGATTATTATTAAAGTATGATAATTTGGAGAGAAAAAAAACTAATGCCCTCCTTTGGTTAATTTCAGGGAGCTTAGCTGTATATTCAGTGAGTATTCAGTATTCTGCATGTAGAGTAGGAGTATATTCAGTATACTCATATGCCGTATTATATGAGTATAATACATATACAGCAGTATACAGCATTGTAAAGCTAAGGTTACTTCTTAGGTAGTATTCAACTTAGGAGCTGAGGAAAGGGAATGAAATTTTTATTCTAGGAAGTAAAAATCAAAGTCCAGTTTTTAAATCCAAGATTTCCTTTTTGAACACGAAAGCAAATCAAAACCTTTTTCTTAAATCTCATAGCTGACATTGATAAAACTTGCTGACACCAGGAAAGACTATTCCTTTGGTATTGACAATTTTGTATAACTTTATGCTTGTAAGTCATGAAATGATCCATTTCAAATGATCATAGGCCAATTTGAGATTTTTATGAAGAGAAAGACTTCTATATTTTTGAGGAGAGAATTAAAAACAAAACTTGTATATATGGCTGGAATCCTGTCAAGAGTCTTTCTGTCTTATCTCTTCTCTGTAGTGTATGGCATATGAGAGAGATAGTCTTAAAGATAGTCTTTAAATAGACAGTCTTTGGATTCTTACTACCGAAATGAAAAATCCCAGAGATATTATCGTAAAGCTCAGGTTTGGGTAAGGAGTTCACCCTGAATCAGTCACCTGTGTCCAGAGGATCAAGATCTTGTAATTGATTGACCTTACAAAGGTCTGGTGTTTCTCTTGAACCATCTCTTGAACCAGCTACAGCCTAGCAGGTGGTGTAAGACATGAGCATTAGGAAAGTTACACATCGACTTCTTTAGGCCTTTAAGACCAATGTATTTTATTTTTAGACATTTTTATAGAGAACTCTATTGAATATCTAACAAACACTCTCAGTTCTGTATACTTGCACTGGAATATAAGTTAGAGTAGAAGGAAGAGTGGTTTTCACAGGAAGGGAAGAATGTTAGAAACTAAAAAAAAAAAAAAAAAAAAAGTCATTTTCATCTCTAAACAGCGCATGTTCTTGAAAACAGCCCACTATTTGTTCAGGAGGTTGTACAGATTAAATCCAGTACAACCTGCCAATATAATATTTCATAACTGTAATTGGAGGTGGCGAATGTATAAGTTGGACACCAGTATTAGAGTTCTTATACAAGCATTTTAAATTTCCCAAATCAGCACTCATTTTTCTCAATTGAACATTCATTTCTTTCTCAAGGATAACCTTTGGAAAGCTAAAATATTCTCGTCAGTTTTTCTAATTTCTTAGTGAGTTCTCTACAGATACCATGTTTGAAATGAGTTAACTAGGAGTCGGTGGCTTTGAGACAGTCATTATTACTTTGGTTCTAAAGGGCAAACATTAAATTTACTTTAGCAATCTACTTTAAACAAATATGGTACCATTCATGTCACAGCTCATTAGCCTACACTTGCATATAAGAAATCATATTGATTTCATCATTATGTGTTTAATCTCAAAACATAACTGTGTGATCTATATATATTATTTGTATATGCATCATAACCTTTAAGTCAGAAGAACCCATTGATAATAAGCTGTTTTGTTTTTTGTTTCATTGTAAAAGTTTGTATTTTGGGAAGAAGAGCTGGAGACTGAATCCAGCTCTGTTAGCTAGTAGGAATATGGACATGATTTTTACTGTCTTTGAGCCTCAAATTATGGTATACTCACTTGGATTCTTAGGAAGGTTAAACGCTCTTGCATGTGGAGGGTGGAGGCATCTTTGTAGACCATAATGAGGCTCAGCAACTGTGACTTCCCTTCCATATTGTAATTGACTCTGGCTTCCACAGCCTTACTGTATTGCATTTTACAAAGTTCTTCCTTGTAATGTGTGCTTTTTGAATCTCACAACCTCTTTTCATGGCAAGAAAAAAAAGCTGTTATCTTCATTTTGCAGTTAAGCAACTTGAGAAAAAAGTTGAAAATAGTAGACATCAGTATACCTCTGGAAAGTGTATTAAAATTAGGCATGTGAATTAGGCCTGCTGTGGTCATCCTACTGACTCAATCCTTAGGCCCTTATATGTAGACGGCAGTGGAATGAAAGGGAATTTAAGGAGAATCAAAGGAGAATGAAGAAGTGAATGTTAAATTAGGTATGATATTTAAAGTTTAAATTGGACTAAATTTGGATTTGCTCTAGATATGGCTTAGGGACAGGAAAGAGCAGTGTAGTGGTTAGAGAATAAAGTGATTTGATATTTGTACCTCAGGAAAGTTGGGACTTTTCAGTAAAGCAATTACAGTTACAGTAAAACCTTGGATTTTGAGTAACTTATTCTACATGTGTTCTACAAGATGAGCAAGGATTTCTAATAAATTTTAACTTGAAAACAAGTGATGTATTGCAGTACAAGTAGTATGTGATGCTGAATGTCACATGATCACAACTGACCCAATAGTTCTTGAGATTTTCTTTGATATATGTGTGCTTTGTATTAGAAGCATGTTCTGGAACAAATTATGCTTACAAGCCAAGGTTTTACTGTACTAGATTCTAAGTTATGTTAAAACACATGTTTATCCTCAGCAACCTGTCCTCACCAAGTTTTTTTCCCCTAAGAGATAAAGGTAATGCTGACAAAACAGTGAAGAAAGCTGCCATTATCAGAAGAATGAGGTTGATATTTGCCTCTCTGTCTTTTTGTACCTCTTGTACAGACTCCTTCAATATTTATGCAGTACTTGTTATGTTCAGGACCCTTCTTTGTCCCAGAGTTTCTGCAGCCAACAAGATAAATAAGTTCTATGCCCATGTTAGGGAATTTATATTCAAATTTGGAGAGAAATTCAATAAACAATAAAATTCAGAAATAAGGGGATTTCAGGTAGGGGTAAGCAAGTGAAGAGAATGCAAGAGTATTTACTTCCTTTTAGGGGATTCCTTTAGGGGATTAAAGCAATACAAGGTTATTCTCTTAAAGTTCTGGAGGTCAGAAGTCTACAAAGTGTTGACAGGACAGTGTTATTTCTGGAGGCTTCAGGGTAGTATCTGTTTCTTGCCTCTTTCGGCTTCTAGAACTCCCCTGCATTCTTTGGTTCATGGCCCCTCCCTTGCATCACTCCAGTCACTTGCCTCCACTGTACCTTCACTACTGATTTTGAACTTCTTGGCTCCTTCTTACCCGAACCATTGTTATTATATTTAGGATATTTGGAGTCTCTCTGGATAATCCAGGATAAACTCCTGTCTCAAAATCCTTAATCTCATCTGTGGATCCCTGTTGTCATATAAGGTATATTCACAGATTCTTGGGATTAGACCATGGACATCTTGGGTTGGGGCCATTTTTCAGCCTACTGGATGAGGCTACTTGAGAGAATGATTTAGGAGGAGAATGATTTACCTTCCACATAGGGGTGGTTTTCCTGAAGTGTTAACAGTTAAGCTGAGATTTAAATGCTGAAAGACTATATATTTAATGCTTTTGTGTATGGTAAACTGTTCAATGGGAAAAATATTTTCTTTGCACATGGCCCCCATTTTCTTGGTAGAATCGTGGTTGATCAGATCTCTATATAATATGTTGTGGTTAGAATTTCCAGTGTCAAGGGTCCGCAGGAGTGGAACAGAAATGTAAATCTTGGGTCCTAATAGTTGTACTGGTGAATGAAAGTCTCATCAATTATATGAATTTAGGAATTCACATTGTAGTGACTTTCCCTGAAAAGAATTATTAGTACATATGAGAAGATAGAGTCTACTGGTTCCTCGTCACTACAACATGAAATTTGTGTCTCAATCATGAATATACAATAGTACTTTTCTGTTTGCCATTGAAACCTTTTGACAGTAAAATATTTACATTAAATCTCGGCAACAATATCTCTAACATCACTAGATAGGAATTGCTCACATGGCAGAGAACAATATGTTGAACTTTCTACAGAGAAGGTATTGATTTAGAGATATTTTTAAAAATTCCATTGAAAAGCAAGATGTAATATATTGACTTATTCCCCCTGAAACACAAGAATATGCAGCGCCTTATACATAACAAAACATGTTTATGTTCCTAATCTAGGGAGATGGAAATTTTCCATTGGAAGTATCATAAGAAACTGGGTAACAGCTTTTTAGTTCTGGATTTAATAGCATACACACAATGAATACCAGACACATTAAATAACGGTTCATGCTATTGCAAAGACTGACTTCATTGTAATGATCATGCTTCCTTGAATATAGCATATCTCTGCTTTGAAGTCTCAGGGCCCAGAATTGCACTGGTGTCGACTAGGTGATCCATACAGTTTTTTGAGGGAAAACTTGGATTGAAGTTTCATATGTATGTTTTTCTTTTTTTTCAAATTAGAAGAGAAGTGGTGTGCTCCTTCCCATAAGTAGTTAGTCTGCATGAAAACTAATCTTTTGGGAGGAGATAATATGTTTTGTTGTGATCCCATGAGGTAAAAACATGGAGACTAGTCAAACTGCTTTTTTTCACTTCAGTTTATTTTCCAGCTTTAAAACTCTGGGATGCTGTGAGCCTGTGTTTTCACACTTTGATTTGCATGAGGAGGAGGTGTGTTATCACCAAGACAGAGACTTGTGTGAGGGGCAAGTCCACACTGCTAGCTATGCAGCACTCTCATTAGCACGGAAAAAGGTGTTAACACACATTGGAGATTTTTCATAGGCCTGAATCCTGGCTTCCTTTCTAAGTGTCAATCCCGATTGAAGACCCAACTTGTATTGGGTAATCTGAGTGGAGCAGTTTCTTAAAATCCCTCAGGATGCTGAGGAATATCCTAAATGTCCCTGGAGAATTTCTATGAACCATTGCGAGGCTATTTCAGTCTTTTTTCTCCTATTGATTTAATCATATCAGTTTTGTTCTCTCTCTCTCTCTCATTTTAGTATCATCTTTCCTTGCCGGTAAAAGTGGAATGAGATATTTGATTATCTCCACACTTATCAAACACCAAGCTGTTTGAGCGTGTTTTTTATCCCCCAAATGACTTAAAAAGTGTGAGGTTTTACAACATATGAATGAAATAACTTAGTACTGTAAGCCAAACAGAGCTCTACCTTGGGTGTCCTCCCTTGAGTGTTTCACTATTTTAACTGCACTCCCCTGATACTTGCTTTTCTCTTCTTTCCAGTATTTTCTTCTTCAAGCTAGTACTGTATATGAATTATCAGACCATTTTTGGAAACTCAGCAGGAGCTAATCTGTCCTAAAGATCCGCCCCCAAACTTTTGTTTCTTTAATCAATCTTCCTGAAAATATGATAATATTAAGAGCAATATCGTATATGTATATACACATATATATGAAATCTATAGGTGAATAAAATTATCTGCTATATATTTTTTACCCTGGTAAGTTTACTGTCTCCCCCTACACCTTTTCAAAAGCCTCAAGTGACTTCTCATTTCTTGAGCAAGAGTCTGAACTCTGTCATTGTCTAGCATCTGTCTTCTTTTTCTGTTTCCTCTTAATTCCACTCTTCTCTGTGTACCTTGTGCTTTAGCCACCAATGTATCCTTTCCTTTCAGTTCTCTGAACATGTCCTGTTCTTTGCTGCCTCATGAATTTACACATGAAGTTTCTTCTTCTTGGCAATCTCTTCCCCTGGTTTGGTGTGTATCTGGCTTCCTCTTACCCTTCAGGGATTTTCTTAGGAAGTATATTCTCAGAGAGACCTTCCTCCTAGGAATTTTATCGGAGAGACTTCCTTCTGTTATCGTCTATATGGACTGTATGGTATACACTGTGCAGCACTGAGAAAATTTCAACTATGTGTGTATGTCTTTGTTAAGTCAGTTGTAGCGCCCTCTTTCTCACTAGATTATAAATTCCACAAGGTCAGGGACCTTATCAGTTTGTTCCTAATATATACCAGGGCTTAGTAGCATGGCTGGCATATAGTAATTGCTAAGGTATATATGGATGAACAGTAAGTAAATAACAGTATTACCATTTTTTTCTTTCTCCTTACCCTGTGGTGTCATCCTTTTCAAACTGAACTTTTTGATCTGCTGGGAATAAAAAGACAACAGGAGGTGGGGATGGGAAGTGGGTCATAACTTAAAGATTCATCTTTCCAGTACTCAGAGACTCAACCACAGTTTCTATGGTCCCGTTTATTTATTTCTTTTGCTATTTGTATTGGAGTTGTTGTATTGATCAAAAGAGAATGTTGTTTTAATAGCTAAGGAGCAGAAATCCAAACAAGAGATAAGAATAAAATATATGAGGTCGCCAAAATCAGGTGACTGTGTATTGGTCACTTATACTTTATGGGTTAGACCAAATATGTAGGGAGAAATGACAGAATGCTTATTCTTTTTCAGTTTTCTAAAGTGAAATGAACCAAGGGAACCAAGAAAACCCTTGAAAATTGACAAAATGGAGCAGAATATTCAACTACATGTGAATTACATGTTCCATTCTTGGTTGGCATTAAAAAATGCAGTTTTTAATGGCATTATGGTATAATATTTCACATAGACATATAGTAAACAGTAATTAGAAGTGTAATCATTGGTAGTCCATCTAGCTTCTTTCTGGAAAAAAAAAGTTGAGAGAACAAATAAAGAATTTGTGTTACAGCAAGTATGATAGCAATGTGTAAATTTTGAGTTATTTGTAAAAGTGTTAATTGGAGCCTACTATTGGGGAATACTTTCCCCGGGTATTGCTGACTTGTTGCTTTTTCTCTTCACTTGAGTCAAGTTGTTTTAGGCAAAAGTCATGCACTTGCACTTTTGTGTTATCCGCCTGCTCTGGTTGTAGGTAGCAGCACCACTAAAAGGAGTTACAGAAAGAAAAAGGCAAAAGTTCCCTTTCACATTAAGAAATTATCTTATAAAGAAGGAAGCTTTTTCCTCTGCTCCATCTTTGTTCAGGGGACGCTCGTTTGAGGACATGATCCTGGAGAGGTAGCATCCATCTTGTGACCGAGGTGTAATTAAGCTGAGGAAGATATTCTAACATGATGTTGCAGTTGAAAAAAGAAGTTAGGTCTTTATATAATTACTGAATAAATCTTGGAACCAGACATAATTTTCATGATCAATTAATATTCTTATGACTTATGCCACAGTTAGTTGGACTTTCTATTATTTGTAGCTAAATAGTAGACATCTGCGTCTCTTACAGATGTATTGCTCTTGCCATCACCCAGGATCCTGGACTAACTCAAGGCAAGGACAGGATACAGCATATCTAAGAGATTCAAAATTTACTCAGAGATAGAGACTTGGAGCTTGTGTGTTGTCACGTAATTCTTATGGATACTGAAATGACAGATACCCAGATATGAATATATATTCTAGTGGAATAATAAAAGGTGTCAATTATATTTATTAAATGGAGCGTTACTTCAGGACAATTGAAAAAATATAAAAAGAAATTGAAGGACAGAAAAGTAAAGAAATCAACTAAAATAGGGTGTCATTTTGTAGTACACACTGTAATTTTGTTTTATAAGCTAAAAAGAAAAATAAACTAAATAGATGCAAATACTACAAAGTAGGCTTTAGAGAATTATTCCTGTATTATAATAAAATGTGTCTAAAGAAAATACCACAATGAGAAGCAATCTCATTCAATGATAGGCATAAAATCTTACCTTCCCCAGATTACCGGGTGTGAAAATATCTTATTTAGTAATACCATTTTCTTCCAGTTTTCCATTATGTAAAAGGTTAGTTATTCTCAGAAAGTCAAGCAGTAATGCAGAAAATTGCTCTGTTTGAATGATTGTTTTTTAGCTGCTAAAGTCATCTGTAGTTCAACACTAGAGAAATGTATAATGTTAGGCTATATAAGGTTCATTTTTATTCTCTTATAATACTGACATTGATGTTTTGTTTAACAAGCCAGTGCATTTCTAGTAAATAATGAAATGTTTAGATTCTTAAATAAGTCACTTAGAAATATTTAAGGACCAATTATGTAGTTTTCCATTTTTCCTTGTTTATGATGTTTTTGCCACCCCATAAGAAGATTGTCCAAAGAGAGCTCAGCAGGAATATAGAGAGATTTTCAATATAAAGGGCTCCTAGATCACTCACCATATTTAGCCTTATCATAGTCAGGCTGGACATTCCCTAAAGATTTTTGGATTAAAGGAGCCTATGAAGTCATTAGCTGAAAGAGGAATGGGTTAAAACTCATTTGGCAAAGACCCTTTATACACCTCATAATGACGAAAGGTAGTTAGGGCCAAGTTCTTTCATTGTAACTAGTATTTTTTCCATTATCTTAAAATATCTACTTGAAATCATTTTAATTACAGTGAGAGATATAATAATTTAGAAACCTAAAATTAGTGTCACTTCTAATGCTAGGAGCATATTCAATGCAAGGCCTGGTTGGGTGTCTGTATTTAAACTGAAATATTCAAGTGAATTCCTTTCTCTGTGAAAAAAAAAAAAAAGTGAAATACAAAGGAACAGAGAGTTGAAGAGGAGACAGGAAAGGAGACATGTAAAGAGAGAAATATAATTGTGTATGATGTTGGAAAGCAAAACCTTAATATGTTTATATATTTTTAAAAAAATTTTAGCACATAATTTAGCCTCCATGAGATTTTGGATATTGTTCAGATTCCAAACATGGCTCTATCTTGTACCTCTGAGGAGCTAGGAACTTTGATCAAACCTATGATTCCAGTGATAACTCCAGTGATGCACTTCAGTGCTGCAATTAAAAAATAATCTTAATACGAATTCAAAGATTTAAAAAGTTATTTATGTATTCCAGAAAATAGATAATGTCTTGTGACTTGAGAATTATCATTAACTTAATAATGCTAACCACTAGCATTATTAAAAATTGTTACTAGCAATAAACATTATTACTGAGATATGAACTTCACCCCAAGTTTTTAAGATGATGGGACTAAGCTTAAGGACAAGCATACCAGTGGGAGACAAATAATGAACAAACAAAATAAATCATGTAATATGGTAGATATTTACAAATGCAACGGAGCACGGAATGGGGGGCAAGAGTGCTGGGGATGAGGAGGTTACCATTTTAAAAAGATAGTGACTACGATGGCATTTGATAAAAGACTGCAGAAGGAAAGAGGAGGAGTTCTATGGATATCTTGGGAAGACAATTATAAACTCAGGGAACAGCAAGTGCAAAGGTTCTGGGGTGAGAGCTTGGCTAACATGTTGGACAGACAGCAATGAGGTCAGTGTGACTGATGGGGACTAAATAAAGAAGAGCAGTCATAGGAATTAAGGTCAGACAATAATAGAGGCAACTGTATGCAGTGTTGAGGATTTTGCTTTTACTGGGTGAGAATAGAAGCTATTGAAGAGAGTTTTGGGTAGAAGAGTAACACAATTTAACTTAACATTTAAGAGAATACTACGTGTACTGGCTTGATGGAAGCAGCAAGACCAGTGAGGAGGCTTTTGCAATAATAAAAGTGAGAAACGATGGAGGTTTAGACCACAGCAGTAACAGTGGGGTAGTGACAAATGATCAGATTCCAGATATATATTGAAGATTTCGTTGGCAGGATTTGCTGATTATTGAATTTATGATGTGAGAGAAAGAGCAAAGTCAAGGTGACTTGAATATTTTTGACTTGCATAACTGAAAAGATGGAGGTCTCACGGATGGCACAGCTGTGTCTTTCTGTCCTGCCTTGTCTGGCTATATGAAAGTAGAAACAAAAGTATGGGTAGTGTTAGATGTAACCAAGATTGACCTTTTGCTACGTGTGTACAATGAGGCAGGAGAGTTGTTAAAGAGTTGGGGATATATGCAAACAAAAAAAAAGTTTCTGTTATTATGGACTGAATGATATAATCTGGTATGTAAAATGTGAGGAAGGTCTGATGGGGTGGGAGTGGATGACATTGGATAGAGATTACATTATGGAAAAGAAGAGGCCGAGAAACTGAGGACAGGTCATGGGCAAGATCATTGAATCACCAACATTTATGAGTTAGTGCTGGAGAAAGTGACAATAAACCATGAGCTGAAATCCTTCAGGAAGGAGGAGAATTAGCTAAGCGATTGATAGCTGAATCAGATGATGAGGGGTCATGGGTGGTATCTGATTACATGACATTTAGAAGAGGAGATTTTAGGAAGAATGGAGGGAAATGGACTGGAGTGGAAAAAAGAAAAAGAAATTATTTCACAGGCTATGGGAGACAAAGCAGCCTCCTTAATAGTGCTTTAAGAGAAGCATCATCCTCACTGGCAGATAGGATTTAATTTGAGTAAGAGGATGGTGGGAATATTTAGGGAAGAATGTGTGTGGGTCAAGAATTTTGCTGATAAACCTGAATGCTAGAAGATCTTGTGGTTTTAGGAGCTGGAGAGTGGTACGTGATGGCGTCATTAGGGGGTGTAGAGGACTATTAAAATTTTTTGTTGGCCTTGAGGGATGACCTTTAATCCTGGATTTCTTGTGATGACAAAGTCCTCAGTTTGCTCAGTTCTGTGAAGAGTGAGATCAAATCATGTTACCATTAAATGTCAGTTACCATAGAACTAGGCAAAGTGGTAATCTGAAATAAGAGGAATAGGAGATTAATTCAGCCCCAGTGGGCAGAAAAAACCTGCAGGCTGAGTCTCAGGTTGGAAATCGGGCGACACAGCCGAGTACTGAGAGATGTGTGCAGAACACCAAGAGTATTGGTTATAGCAATGATTCTGAATATTTTTGCACATTCTAAACATTTGGGAGCTTTAAAAAACCCCAGTGCCCAAGGCACAACCCCCAAGCATCAGAATTTTTTTTTAACATTCCCCAGTGATTCCAGTGGGCAGCCAAGTTTGTGGACCATTGTGCTACAGTATCTCTTAATCCTAGGGTATTCAAATCGTTGAAAGCATCTGTCATGTCATCATTGCTGATTCTCACTTCTTCACTTGTTATCTGCTCAAACTGTGACAGGGCCTCATTTTTCAGTGGCTTAGTTTGCTGTATAAATAGTTACAGAACCTCACCTTCATCTATTACATGGAATTTTGTGTCTGTGGAAGATTTGTAATGTCACATTGTACTCCTTCTGTATTTTAGTTGCATATTTATTGTTCTGCATTTTATTGTCTTTGAAGTCATAATTATCCAAAAAGGTGTTGACCCAAAGAATGGAAATTGATGCAAGATATTTGCATTTTATAATTTCTTTTTTTTTAATATTTTTATTTATTTCTAGGGGAGAGAGAGAGAGAGACAGCATGAGCAGGGGAGGGTCAGAGAGAGAGGGAGTCACAGACTGAAACAGACTCCAGGCTCTGAGCTGGCAGTCAGCACAGAGCCCGACGCGGGGCTCCAACCCACGAACCGCGAGATCATGACCTGAGCCGAAGTCAGACATTCAACCGACTAAGCCACCCAGGCACCCCTGCATTTTATAATTTCTTTGCTTCCCCATCTAAAATCCTGTTTGTGGAGATGTGTAAAGGGAAAATATTTTTCTCTGATATATTTTATTTGCTTCACAATGCTTATAATTTATTTAAGCAATTAGTATCATTGAACATTTAATATTTTACTTTCTTGCTATCATAAATCACACATTAATAGATTCAGTAATGCATAGCTTTGTATGCTTTCGAAGTAAAAAAAAAATTGCACAGGGCAAAGTTAAATAGGCAAGGCAGACTTTATTTAAAGCTATCACAATAATGGAGAGAGAAGAGAACTGAATTCAACTCTAAGAAAAAAAGGGCAGAAAAACTTTTAAGTGCTCGAGTGAGAGGGAGACCAGAGGCCGTCTGTATTTACATCTATTGGTTTTACTCAGATGCAAAGTAAACTTTCTCCTGTCTTTGTGACAGGACATAGTTTTATCATTTGTGCAAGGCACCAGCAAAAGTTAGACTCCCATCTTCCCACAGAAGCTGGAGGATAGGGGGCGTTGTCTCCCTTTATGTTTATATTTCAAAGAGATGGCTCCTAGGTCCTTGAGAGAGATCTGTCTAGATTGTAAAGCTTGCAAAAAGCTTTTTTGAAAGTTTTAGATCTCAAAGGGCAAAGAGAGAATTTACAGTTCCAAGTTTTCCAAAGTTCTGAGAAAAGGAAGAGGTTGGGGATAAGAGTCAGAAGTCTTTCTAAAGTTTAATCACACTGAGAGAATGTTAAGGTTATTTTGATCAATGTACATGTCATGTTAGTTCTTAAGAGTTGTGAATTGCTGGATGAGTGCAAGAATGCTTTTAAAACATTTGGTTCGTACTAGAAAATTGCCTTAGAATTACTTTTTGAAATTTATATGTTCACTGGTAGAGTATGAGGGCTTCCATTTTCCTATGTATGTGCCAACATGGGTTTGTTAAAAGAGACTATTTCCAGCTTTGATTTCTATTTTGGCCAATTTGTAGGTGAAAAATGAAATACCACACTTTCAATTACCCATGAGATTGAACTTTAAAATATATTTATTGTCCATTTGCAATTCCTTGTTGGGAATTGCCATTTCATGACGCTTTTTTTCTTTTGTTTTATAGTGTTTATATTATTTTTAAGAGAAAACCACAGTGTTATCCTGCCTAATGGTTCATAAATAGGAAAAAAATCAGTACACTGTACCAAGAGCTAACTACAAATCAAGTTTCTCGCTATAAATTTTAACCTCAGTTTCCAGTGGGTTCCTCAGTTATGAATAAGAACAACTGCAGAAGAGAATCTGTCTATTTCAGGGATATTTCCTTCATTTTGGCTTAAGGCAAAAGGAACTGTTAACATCGTAGCTTTAGGAAGATATTAGGTACTGACAGTTCTGTTGCATAGAAGACCATCAGTGCTTGTTGGAGGGAGGAAAGAGAGGGTAAATATTTTACAGGATACATTAAATAACGATCAAAACTATGGCTAAGAAAGACAGATCTTCCTCTCTGTGGCTGCCCAGCCTCTCCCACAGCAAAAAACCACCCACAGGAACACACCAAGATAGGTATCATAAATGTTTCAACTTGTTATGTTAAATATCCATTGTCACCTCTTGTTTACAAACATTTGTCTTTTTAAGAGTTCTCATGTTTACACCTTCATTAAATTCCAGTCTTCCAGGTTTCTTTTCTGTTCTGATTAATTGATTAATCAATTCTGGAATAGACATTATTTGTTAGGCTTGCAATAAAGGAAGGAAGCCGTACAAGCTCCTTCTAGGGGACACAGTCATACAACCATGTAATTTCAATGCAGTGAGTTTAAACATAGGCTTCAATAAAGGTAGAAAATGTGAAGTAAGGGAAGGGGAGGGGGAACTAAAGTTTATAAACTAGAATTTATTATCTTCTAATTGCCAACCATTGAGAGAAGTCCAATCTCATTTAAATAAGGAACGCTATTCATTGTGTGAAACACTGCTTTGTATTTAATTTTGTCTTCTCGGAGTTTATCAGGGAACCTGGCACATGGTAGGTATTAAATAAATGTTTGATGAGTAAAAATGTATAGAAGTTTGGGAAGCAAGGGCTATTTGAGCTCGTCTTAAAGGATATGTAGAATAAACCTAGAGTAAATATTCAGAATAAAATTTTTTATCTTTAAAATTCTTTAATACGGAAGGTAAGTTTTTATAATTTTACCATATTTAACTTATTTAAATTTTCATAACTTTAAGTTTTCATAATTTTAAATTTCATAATTTTTATAAATTTATAACCAAAATATCAGTTGCTTATATTTCTGTCTCTAACAGATATTAATTATAAAAATGTTGACTTTAAGTTGTTGTTAGAGAACCAAAGCCACCATTTTGACTGGTTTAAGCTACTGTTGACTGAGAATTATTAAAACTAGTAAAGTGTTATGTCATTTATATTAATAATGAAAATTATTTTTTCTAAATATAAAAGTCATTCAGTTTCAGGAGAGCTTGTTTGGAGAGGGCTTGTCTTTGTAAAAGTGACATTTCTTGGTCTCAATTCATAACCAATAAAATTGCCTTTCCTTGTAGAGTCTCAATGGAATTAATTAATAATAAATGATTCTTTCTCTACTGAGTTGTTGGTTAGATGAGGGAAGACATAATCTCAAATTTCCTGTGGTTCAGTTCTGAAAAACCAGATGAAATAAAATGATAAATACATATGCTATCTACAAATATAAGGATTATATATATATCTATATATTATATAATGTGTATATTAGGAATATATATTAGCTATGTTTGGGGAATATATGTGTAGAACATATATATTATATATATATAATATATATATTAAATATATATATATGTATAGGTATATATAGTTGGTGTTCTGTCTACCCTAAAACCCTACCTTACCAAGACACAAATGGATACTTTTGTATTTTCCACATATTGCTGGAAATAAAATTTGAGCCTCAAATTTTTCTTACTAACATGAGATCCTTAACAGAAAACACAGTTTAAAAACTCAGCTTCAGGGGCCCCTGGGGTCTGTCAGTTAAGCATCTGATTCTTGATTTCAGCTCAGGTCAGGATCTCACAGGTTCGTGGGATTGATCCCAAGGTCTGGCTCTGTGCTGAGAGCTCAGGGCTTGCTTGGGTTTCTCTCTCTCCCTCTCTGTCTTTGGCCTTCCCCAGCTCATGCATGTTCTTGCTCTCTCTCTCAAAGTAAATAAACATAAACACACACACACACACACACACACACATAAATGTGGTCTCAAATTGCAGTGAAATAGCTCCTATTCCTGTCCTCTCTCTGCATCATGTTCTTATCTTTTGAAAATTGGTAGTACTAGTAAATTTCTTTTCAGAATGACTTCAGTATTATATTTTTACTTAATAGGGTAATAGCAAAAGTGAAAAGAGGGCTTGAAAGGAAACTACTTCTAGATTTAAATTGCAAAGTAGATAATTAACTATAAATACCAATAAACTCCCCAGTAAAGAAAATTTAAAAAGAAATAAAGGGAAAGAGAAAAAACAGCAAATCCCAATTGTGAATCTCTATTAATTAACATTTATGAGTACAGAATCATATGTCACCTAAATGTCAGCTGCCTGGGGGTTCCTAAATCCTCTGGCCTCTTGAAGTTATTCTTCCTTAATGAGTAGTAAAATTTAGGTAAGTTTCCATCCCAGTTATTATAGAAAAGTCAGCGCTTCTCCCACACTACCTATAGGAATACTTGACATCTACAGTTCTCCCAGTCACCCTTTGGACTGTTTCACATTTCCACTGAATTCTCAGTCTTCTGATGTCTTTTGTACATTCTGTGTCAATGTTAGCATGGCATCTTTTTTCTTTGTTTTTCAAGTCAATCATGATCACAGAGCTCTTGAATTTATCAGTTTTTAAATTTTTATTTTTTATTCATTTATTTGTTGAGAGAGACAGAGCACATGTACACGAGTGTGAGCATGGAGAGTGTAAGCAGAGAGGGGCAGAGAGAGAGGGAGAGAATATCTTAAGCAGGCTCCACATCCAGGGCAGAACCCATTTTGTGGCTCCAGCTCACCACCATGAGATCATGACCTGAGTGGAAATCGAGAGTCAGATATTCAACTAACTGGGCCATCCACGTGTCCCTTGCAGTTTTTCTAAACCATTTTGGACAGTACAGTATGGAAAACAATAACAAGTCGATTATTACAATATTCTTCTTAACAGTCTGATAGTCTTTTCCACTCATGGAACTTCTCACAGGCTGTCATTTGTCACCAGACATTGATGTCCTCATCTCCTCACTCTCTGTGGTAATTACCAAGATTCACAATCCCCACCCTCCCAGCTGAAACCTTCCCATTTCTCTTTCTTATGCTTCTTTGTTTCTTCACGTTTTATTATGTATGAATAATATATAACAGTTCTCTTATTTTTTTGTTGCAGAAAGATCTGGTATTTATTTTTTACTTAAAACAATCCATAATGTTATTTTTCTGAGTAGTCACCTACCCTGGAGAAAAACTATGTGCCTCTCTTAGAAGGCATATTGTATGTTTTCTGTCCTTGCATAAGAAGTTGAGGAGTAGTTTTTCCCCTCTCCATTCTCTAGAAGAGAAAAGTATATAGTCCTTTATTGTCTACCTTAATTTATTTTGGGAACTTTTAAACAACTAGATACTTAGAAAATGTCATTGCTCTTAAAGAAGGGTTTAAAGATAATAAATTGTCTATGTAGCATCACTGTAAGTGGTACTGAAAGAGATAAAAGTGAATTGTGATTATATAGCCATGTATTGAACTAAAGAAAGAAGATGAGAGATATAGAAGACAGTTACTTCTCTAAAAGTAGCAGGATTTGACAGTGACTCCTGTATGTGAACCAGATTATGTTGTTCAGAAATGCTTGCTTATGGGTATCTTTGGTTTCATACGAGGAGATCAGTAGTATCCAGAGCTCAGTTGACATCTAAACTCTTGAATGGGCAGAGAAAGCACCAATCTCTATTAAAAAACTTGATTGAAAAATTAGTAGTTCTGAAGAATATGCTGCCAATTCTTCTGAAAGCTTCTCCTGTATTTTTCGAATCCTGTTGTCAAAAGCTGGCTCCTGTGGGAAGCAAGGAGGGCCACCAAAATGAGAACAAAGAGAGGCCATTGAGTCAAAGCTTGTTCTAACAATGGAGTCCGCCACCATCCCTCGTGTTTGGCAGAGACTCAGAGGCAGACAGGAGTAATACAGAATCCAGGAAGGTGTCAGCTTTTCTGTTTGGAAGTTGTTGGCACGGGAAGCTGGAGGTAGGCAATCTAGAAGGGGAGGAATCTCTTGTCATTGATTCCAGGGCATATCTGGATTCCTTTGCTCTGTCCTGAGTTAGAAGGAGGTCCACGAAGCCGGGAAGTTGCCAGTCATTGACCAAGTCTTGACCCTTCTGAGCTGGCTACAAACAGATGGTACATTTTAGTTCTATTGCCATACGTGATCTCTTACTCCCCAAATTACCATCAGAACCTGCTGACAGGACAAAGCTGAATTTTGGCTCATTTGGTAGAGGGAGAATGCTGCCTCACAATGCTTTGGCAGCATCTTGGCATGGGGGCCAAAGTCAGAATTTGTTGAGAATTTTTATTAAAGACAGCAAAATATAGTTTTGGTTCTCAGTGTGCAAGCCAAGTGTGGGAGCAAACCAACAGTTCTTGTTCTGTCTTTGTAGCTGGACTATATTGTCTTTGCTCCTGATAGATGCCACAGTCCTGTATTACAGTTTGCGTAATATATGAAACCACTATGTTAAATTCATAGTTGTGTTTGCATAAAGCAGTTTATCAGAAGTGCACACTACATTCAACTGCAGAGTACTATTCTCTGCAAATACAGTCTTATTTTATTTAAAGTTCTCCCATGTGGGTCTAAGAATTCTTGTTTCATTAGGAATTTGACCTTGTTTGGTCCTGCTAATGACAGAAGGTACTCTTTCTTGGGACAAAAATCAGTCAGTGACGTTTGTGTGTCTCAAGTGCGGTAGCATGAACTATGCTTTCTTCCTCAGCTACAGCCAGGAGAACTCATAGCTGATGGAGAGAAGCTACTGAGGTGGGGAACAGTGCTATGTCTGTTGAGTAGTCACAAGGTAGTATTGTCCTCAGGGAGGGGGAAAGAATAAGTGGTCCCAGAATGTCTATGAAGTAGATTTTTTCATCGAGTTGTGTTTGTATGACATGCATGCACTCTTTTTACTGTATGTGTCTTTCAAGTAATTTGAAGGTATATCAACCTCAGAACCATAATTTAGCACCTACTACTGGCTGAACGGAGGTTTCCTACAGAAGGAGTAATTATTCAAAGCATGGAAATTTCCTTAATGCTAAACTCAGATCAGAGAGTTCAAAGCCAAAACATTCCCAAGCAACCAGAGTATTCTCTTAGTGAGCAGTGCTTTGAATCCCACACATATATCCCAGGATACATCTTTCCTGGGGCTGTGACACCTTGTCCCGTTCACCATGTTACTCTTTGCCTTCCCTTGTAAAGGCCGCAGGCTCCTTATGGTAATTATTCTGTGCAGTTTCCAGAGCTCTGTATGCAAAGAAGCGGCAAGCTGAGTCACAAAGAATCCTGTTTCTCCCAGTCCCTTGAGGAGACATCCTTCTGCATTTGTTTGACTGAGAAGTACACCACTCAAGAAACATGTAGGGAAAATTAAATCTGCCCCAAGTTTACCTGGTTCTTCCCACACTGAAAATAATCGTAGTCTTTCTTGCTTAAAAAAATCAGGTCAGTTGGGTAATGAGGATCTGGTAGGGGCACCACACACTATTGCACAACCAAATGAATACGCAGTGTTAATCATCTGATTATTACATGTTGACCTGTTGCCTAAGGAATCTTAGAAATGTTGGCATTATTGCCTTTATGGAGTAGATGCACATGTAATGGGAAGGCGAAATAAACAAACAGTTCTATACACGTTGGAGTGGAAGAGGAAGAAGTTGGCAGGAGTGCCTGGGTGGCTCAGTTGGTTAAGTGTCTGACTTCAGCTCAGGTCCTGATCTCATGGTTCATGGGTTTGAACCCCGCGTAGGGCTCTGTGCTGACAGCTCAGAGCCTGGAGCCTGCTTCGAATTATGTGTCTCTTTCTGCATCCCTCCCCACTAATATATGATATGCTGTAATTTAAAATATTAAATATTAAAGTGTTTTATTTTCTTGAGACAACTTAATCATACTTGAATAATACTTGCCTTCCTCTTATCATCATATAGCTTATATTACTGAGTGCACATCTTTTGCTTTTACACATCTTCTGCTGTGCAAGTTGTCATATTCCTTTCTAAGTCTGGATCAAGGTCCAATATTTTATCCATTGCACTTGCCATTTCATAAAATATATCTGAGAGTTTCTTTAATGGAGTCTGGAGCCCGGACTATCCTATAATGTCAATGGAAAGCCATGTAAGGGTTATATGTAGGCAGAAAAAATGAGATAAGCAGCTTTACATTTTTATAAAGGTATCTGTGCAGCATTTTAGAAAATGGAAGGCTGTTGGGGAAGGCAGTGGGACCTGGAGAGGATGTAATTATGAATCAAATGAGCGACATAGGAGAGAAGGGAGAAGAATTCATTAATGTAACATTCAAGCCTTAAACAATGGAGTGTATGGACTTGCTGTGCATTGAGACAGAAGCTCAGCAGGTGGTAAGCACAATGACTGTAGGGTCTGGTGGGCCCCCAGGGCATTGGTATGAGTGAACTAATTGTTCGTGAATGGGGTGGGTTTGGGAATTCTGAAAAATAGAGAATTTTTGCTCAGGTTCTTGAGAGTGTCAAGGATGATGGAGAGACATGAAATCTGTTTCTTGACTCTACTCTAATGACCAGATCATAACCAAAAAAAAAAAAAAAAAAAGAAAAAAAAAAGAAAAAGGAGGACAGTAAATAAAAGCAGAATGTGTTTTTCCATGAGGAACTAGATAACACAGGTATCAGTGCTTCGGTAATATAGCTGACCATGTGTGGCCGGAGTTTAGGTTAGCAGTGTTCTCACCAATCATATAGAAAATAAAATCTGGCTCTGGCACAGTGAAATGAGAAGAAGTGTGTTTGCTTCTTAGGATGAACAGCTTTTGGAAAGTGGAAGACAGCACTTGAGGGAGGGGATGCTGGGTTCTAAAATGAGCCCTGGGAGGAGACATGTGGCTGAAGGGAGTCTTCCAAATGCCTTGAGGCAGTTAGCATTTATAAAGATGGTGGAAGGTCACTTGGGTGACGCTCTGGTTAAGCGTCTGACGTCGTCTCGGGTCATGATCTCTCGGTCCATGAGTTCTGAGTCCTGCATTGGGCTCTGTGCTGATTGGGCTCTGTGCTGACAGCTCAGAGCCTGGAGCCTGCTTTGGATTCTGTCTCCCTCTCTCTCTGCCCCTCCCCTATTAATGTTCTGTCTCTCTCTGTCTCTCAAAAATGAGTA
Organism: Hyaena hyaena; assembly: GCF_003009895.1. Classification (NCBI taxonomy): domain Eukaryota; kingdom Metazoa; phylum Chordata; class Mammalia; order Carnivora; family Hyaenidae; genus Hyaena; species Hyaena hyaena. The sequence continues at coordinate 1,518,018 of NW_024081086.1, read as the reverse complement.
TATATTTAAAAAACCTTTCAAAGTAAATAAGGATGCTGGAGCAGAGTAGTAAGACATGAGTGGTCAAGAACTGATTTGGACACCTGAGGAACTCACAGAAATACTTTGGAAGACTTTGAGATGGAGAATCTCAAGTCCTGTGGTTATATAAGGGAGAGTCTATGAAACAGAGAAATCGAATATTAATACTAATGTCATTTTATCGTTTCCAGCATTCTGTTGAGGTTAGGGAGCATTCAGGGGACATTTTTACTTTTAATAATAAATTCTGTTATTCTCTGTTGCAGTCTGACCAGTGGTTGATAGAGGGACATAGTGATGCTTCTGTCTTGTAATAGCACAGGACTTGGCACATATTAGAAATAAAATAAGTGTTAGCTCAACAAATTAATAAATGAATAAATTATAGGCACAAAATATAGTTGTTATTCAGAGGACATTATTAGTTGGATAAAATGCATCGTCTGTTGTTTGCTTGCTTAAAAATAAACTTTGTGAGTTGAAATTTAGTAATGAAGAACTGCATTATAAATAGTCTAAAAAACATTTCCAGATAACATTTAATAGCTTTACAAGTGCGTTTTAATGAACTTTAAGGTATAGCTTCCCCTGTAATTGCTGACAATTGTGTTGTTGTAGGTTGAAGATCATGCATGCTTATCAGAGGTTCTATTGACTTATACTCCTTCTGTTTATTGATTACTTAATTAGTTTTTCAAGATAGCTAATCAGAAAGAGATGTAGGTATTTAGGACTCTTTCATTAAACCATGCTAGGAAATTTAACACAGAAATGTGTGACTTGAAACAAAAGCTTCACAATGGCAGAGCTCCTGAAGGTGTAATACTCAATCATGAGTAAAATAGTCACAATTTAATATTTCTATTTTATTTTCCAGAATAACACTATTTTCTTTTTGGTCTATTGAATGAAGAAAAGATATCACATGTACACATCTGTGGTTGTAAGGGTATTTCAGTTTCCATCTGAATCTTAGATTAGCAGAAGTAAACACATTTCTATGGCCTATATGTATTAAACACATTTCAGTTCTGATACTTCTACTTTTTATTAGGAATATATTGATGGCATATAAAAGTCATCATGTCTTTTTCAAGTTTTAAAGCTATATATATTAATTTTTTTCACATTTATTAATTTTTGAGAGACAGAGACAGAGCATGAATGGGGGAGGGGCAGAGACAGAGAGAGACCTGAAAACTGAAGCTGACTGTAGGCTCTGAGCTGTCAACACAGAGCCAGATGCGGGGCTCAAACTCACGATCTGTGAGATCATGACCTGAGCCAAAGTCAGATGCTTAACCGACTGAGCCACCCAGGCACCCCTTAAAGCTGTATTTTTGAATCAAAATCAATTTTGTACTTCTGTTCAACTATCTACTAATATAATGGGGTATTAGTGAAGACCTTTAACTTATCAATTTATTTTTAACTTGAGTTACCTTTTTTGAAGATTTCTCTCTCTATTTTCAAAACCGTTCTCAGTTCAAAACCACTAGAACTTTTAAATCTTATTCTTCTCTGTTATATGTGAAATGAATTCCCACAAATATTTTATGCTATTTTTTAAAAAAGGAGTGTGTTCTTATTGTCTGCTTCTCTCAGAATCACATAAATTTTTATAAAGAAAAGCCATAAGATTGTTTTGCTTATCCGACATAGCTATACATTTTACTAGACACTTTGCTCCCATAGTTTTCTTAATGTTAAGTCTATGAAAATAAATCAGAATATATGGGATTGTGTGATCATGAAAGCAGAATGTTAAAGATGTGTGATTGCATTGAGATAAGACCATTTATTCTAGAGAATTTCAGATGCAGACTTGACCTACAGTAAACTCAATGAACAGTTTCTGATCTTGAATTTTTTTTAATGTTTATTGATTTTTGAAAGAGAGAGTGAGTGAGAGAGAGAAACAGAGAGAGAACGAGTGGGGGAGGGTTAGAGACAGGGAGACACAGAATCCAAAGGAGGCTCCGGGCTCCGAGTTGTCAGCACAGAGCCTGACTCAGGGCTTGAAGTCATGAACCGCGAGATCATGACCTGAGCCAAAGTCAGACGCTAAAACGACTGAACCACCCAGGTGCCTCTGATCTTGAAATTTTTATGTACTAGTGACAAAACCTTTTATGGCAGAGTTACATTATTCTTTAATTTAAACTGTTTTTCCTATGACTTTTGGGAAACAAAAGTTACAGAACTGATTTGTGGAAAGTATTTGCACCTAACAGAGTGAGAAATTGAGATGATAAAACTAGAAGATAGTTTTAGGTTTTCTGTTTTAAGCTTACAACCTAGGAGATATATGAACTATTGAAGAAAAAAGTGCCACTCATAAATTCATTCTTTCATCCAAGTGTATAATTGGTGTTCATTAAGCATCCAATATTTGCTCCTGTGAAAATTGAATGAGAACATTTTGTTTCAGGGTAAATTGTTTTTTTTTAAAATTTTTTAATGTTTTTTATTTATTATTGAGACAGAGAGAAACAGAGCATGAGTGGGGGAGGGGCAGAGAGAGAGGGAGACACAGAATCTGAAACAGGCTCCAGGCTCTGAGCTGTCGGCACAGAGCCTGATGCGGGGCTCGAACCCACGAGCCTTGAGATCATGACCTGAGCTGAAGTCCGATACTTAACCAACTGAGCCACCCAGGTGCCCCACATTATTTTCATTTAAAAATCCATAACATGGAGTAATAACAGATTCCTATACCTCTAGCTCCTTCCTTTAATAATTTGTCTGGTCATTCAGCTGATATTTATTCAGCAACAGATGCTCATTTACATAAAATAAGAAACAATATGTTTAGGAATTGAGACAGAGGAAACATGTAGTTATTAGGAATTATGAATAAACTTTAATTTAGTGGAATATACGTTGAGCAATTAGAAAAAAAACTATGGATTTAATTGTGTGAAATTTTTGAAAAGTCAGAGAAATTGCATGACAAGAGAATGAAAACTTTGCATGTTTTTCAGCTTCCTTGAATTAGATCTGTTTATTTTCTCTTATTTATAGATAATAATTAAGGAGCATAAATTGGATTCAGAATGTGTCGTTTTCATATAGTTTATTAAAATGCTTATATTCTACCTTCTAAACCCATTTCCAGTCTTCTTCCATTAAAAGTAAGGAAACCACAATGGCTGGTAATCATAATAGTAATCATTCATTCCATGAAGTCTTATATCTCCTTTACTGAATAGTTCTACATCAGTGGGATGATTGGGAGTGGGAAACTGAAAGTAGAATAAAATATTAATATGAAATGCAGGAAGGCGTTCTATAACATGTAGGGAAAGAAAACAGTAGAAGAGCATGGAGCTCTAGTGTCTTAAGGTGAAGAGATTTTCAGAAACCACTAACCTTTTTGAATGGCAAAACTTACTCCAACAGTGTTCAAACTACATCTTGGATACCTTTGACTATTCCCAAATTGGATTTCCCAAGGAAATATTTTTGGGGACACTTATAAATGTTAAAAAGAAAGACATCATTTCTAAAGCTAGATTTTGGATGGGCCTGCTAGCTATAGTAGTTCTGAGACCCTGACTCTCTGGCTAAGTATGTTTAGATGGTCTTCTACAAAGTATAGGTCACGTGTTGGTGTTGTGGTGGATATAATGGTGTTCTGTCTTGACCCTTCTCAGATCAGTGCTCTCATCCATATGTGCCTAGAATACCAGCAGTACTCTTTCTTCTCTGAAAGAAGGGTCAGAAATTGCTCTGTGCATTGATATGGAAGCTAGACTTGCCTTTTGATTCAGCCCCCTCCAGGTACAATTTACACTTGTCTATAATGTGATAAATCAATCTCTAAACCCACATGTATAGGCATCTTTGCTTTAAAATCTCAGAAAACGCAAAAAAAAAAAAAAAAAAAAGTAAGGCTTTGCTGAGGAAGAGTCAGGATCCCACTTGAAACTTAAATTGATCAAAGAGAAACGTAGAGATTGCAAAGTTGTTTCTCCATTCTCACTTCTAGTTTATATGTTTTCAGCCTTTACAGTCAAATTTTTAAAATGCAGGGGGTCCTGGATGTCTCTGTTGGTTAAGCATCTGACTCTTGATTTTGGCTAAGGTCATGATCTTGTGCTTCATGGGATTGAGCCCCCCATCAGGCTCTGTGATGGCAGTGTGGAGCCTGCTAGAGATTCTCTCTCTCCCTCTCTCGCTGTCCCTCCCCAACTTTCTCTCTCTCTGTTTCTCTCTTAAAATAAACTTGAAAAAATGCACAACCACTTATCTCTTTAAAATCTCTGACTGATTAATATTTTTAAAATGCCATTCAGAACAAAACCTTTCTCTTTCTCATTCTGAAAATTACTCAAAGCCAGAAGGAGATTAGAAAACAAACTTCTAATTATATTTTTGGTGACAGTAAGTTAGAAGAGCTGCCGTACATGTAGAGAGGAAGGAGGTGAATGAGGAAAGAAGAGAAGTGAGGACTCCCACAGCTGCACATCTTAGAAGGCCAGTCAAGTTCACTTTTCAAAGGTGCCAGACACATTCTGAGTCATAAAGCCAAATCCTTTATTTGAATAGGCCAGAATGGGGTGTATTGGCTTGAGTTAGTAACTTCCCAGAATAGAGTTTCTTTCTCACAGAGGGCTGGAATAATACACATCAATCCATATTTTTTAGGAAGAAGTCTGTCTCCATAGCAGGGCAATTAAGGGAGTCCTTAAGTTGTGGGGAAAAAATAGTTGCTTATATTTATTAGCTGTTAAGAAGTAATATTAATTGAGCCTCAACCCAAAATTATGGGTCAGAAAAAATCCTATATATCTTAGATCATAACTCAGAGTCTTCCTAAACACAAACCCACATAAAAATAGATCAGCAAGGAAAAACTCAGAAACTGAAAAGATGAGTAATCAGAAAGGAACCAACAAAATATCTATACAAAGATTCTATAAGGAAAAAAAAATATTAAGGAAATTAACATAAAAGGCAGAAAACAGAAAGTCTGAAAAAAAAAATGATGGATGGGGGGCCTGCATAGCTTAGTCGGTTGAGCAACCAGCCCGTGATTGCAGCTCAGGTCATGCATCTCACGGTTCATGAGCCCAAACCCCATACTGGCCTCTGTGTTGACACCTCCCCCAAAGTAAATAAATAAATTTTAAAAAAGAAATAAATGAAGTAGCCACGTAGCAGATAAAAAGTTTGATCATCTTGCCAAAAATTCAAAAATCTGCATGAATGAGCAGCTACCAAATACAGAGGATCAGGGGTTCATGGAACATATGTAAAGATAAGAGATTAGTTATTATTATGTCTCAAGTCTTTTAAAAAGCTAGAACAGTCTTCCCTCCCTCCCAGGTATTTTCATGCCATTGATTTGTAGGATGCTGGCACTTTCTAGGTCTCTTCCTAATGTGGTCAACAGAAAGTTTCAGACAAATGTCAAATGGTCCCCAAATGGTTTGTCGACTGCAGGTGTCTCATCATGCTACCCAGGATAACAGCAAAGTCCGTGTACTTTTCATATGGCTTATGCATGCAGTAAAGCTGTAACAACTGCCACTAGCCAAGAACAATTGTATAGAGATTGATTATTGAATTACCCCATGGATTTCAACAATGCATCCAAAGTTTAGAGATGTTAAAATGTGAAAAAAAATGTGACTTAAAATTGGCAGAACACATTCAAATGAAATGTCAGAACCGAGATAGACATTTGTGATAAAAATACATAAAAATGAGGTTAGGATAATTGTTTAAAAAAAGCCTGCTATATTTGATCACAAGTCATAGCCCAATTTTATCCTTTCTACAACAGATAACTTCTATAATAAAATAGTTCTTAAGATTGATAATATGAGCATGAGAATAAAAACATTCGCAATGATACACAAATGACAATAAACAGATTTAAGGATTGTAATCGCTTCATCACAGAATGTTAAATTAAGACCCATAATTGCTAATTAACATACAATTATAATGTTAAAGTATATATGACACAATGAAGTATAGCAATTACAATGATTTTGTTTACAACAGTATAGGATAAATATCGATAAAAGCAAAACACAAAGATGATAGAATTAAATAGAACAGAGTCACATTATTACTTATCTCAGTGATTGATAAATAAAAATAGACTAAATAATATAATTAAATAGTTGTATACTTAACATATTAAATATATAACATACATTATGTAGAATTTATAACATTTCTATACTGCTATAAACTAAAAAGATCAAATATACTTTCTTTGTAGTGTCAGTAGAAAATTAATAGACATTGATAACATCTTAGACTGTAAAGATGTCCTCAGGCCACAAATAATCAAAGTAGAAGTAGTGTAGAAGGCATTCTCTAATAACACATTGAAAGAAGAAGTTCATAACAACACTAAAAAGTTAACGGGCCACTTTGCTGTTAAAAACAAAAAAAAAAAAACAGTTGGCAAAAATCGCCTATTTGAAAAGTAATCCCACATAAAGCATTGTAGATATTCTAGAAAATTAATAAAATGGAAATGCTTAGTGTCTGAACTGTTGGAATAGAGGCACCAAAGCTCAGAGACCTATTCACAGAGCTAAACATGTATGTTAGCAAAAAATTAAGCATCTAGGGGCACCCAGGTGGCTCAGTCGGTTAAGTGTCCGACTTCAGCTCAGGTCATGATCTCATGGTTCTTGGTTTCGAACCCCACATTGGGCTCTGTGCTCACAGCTAGCTCAGAGCCTGAAGGCTGCTTCAGAGTCTGTATCTCCTTCTCTCTCTCATCCTCCCCTGCTCATGCTGCCTTTCTCTTTCTCTCAGAAATAAAAACATTAAAAAAAATTAAAAAGCATCTAACTAATGAAAGAAAATGATCAAAAGGAAAGCAAGGAACATTAGTAAGGGTAAAATTGGAAAATGATGAATTGAAAAAGCTAAAAGAAAAACAATAAAACTTCTTAAGAAGAGGGTGCCTGTGGCTTAGTTCAGAGACCATGCAACTTGATCTCAGGGTTGTGAGTTCAGTCCCATGCAGGGTGTATAGATTACTTAAAATGAATGAATAAATTAAAATTAGAAAACAAACTTCTTGGGGTACCTCGGTGTTTCAGACAGTTCAATGTCCCAACTTTCCTTAGGTCATGATCTCACAGTACATGGGTTCAGGCCCCACATCGGGCTTAGTGCTATCAGTGCAGAGCCCACTTCAATTCTCTGTTCGCCTCTCTTTCTGCTCTTCCCCTGATCATGCTTTCTTTCTCTAAAATAAATAAAACATAAAAAAAACTTCTTAAGAGAAATCTCATAGTTAGGTTTTTTGAAAAAAGAAAAATGGACTCACCTAATAAGAAAAGTGGAAGAATGTACTATGACCATAAGTGAATAAATAAATAAATAACAAGAGAAATAATTATACACAAACATAAAAATGTTACATATATATATTGTTTAGATACACATACATATTTACATATATTGATATATATTATACTTTTAATCTATATGTAATAAGGTTTTCTAGGTATAAATCATTATCTTTGCAAAATATGAAAGTTAAATGAAAACTATATCAAGAAAATAAGCAAAAAAGCTATTATAAACAATAAAAGAATTTAATAATAAGATAAAATTTTCTGTTCATTAGCAAGATTTTTTAAACATAGAATGGTAGACTCTTTTTTAGTCTACTAGCTAGACCTATATGAAGGTTATGCTATGTACTTGTAAGATTGAATTTACAAAAGAGGATTGATTGTAAATTTCTGAAATTGCCTTAAGCCCAGTAGGATACCATGGGGGTTGTTGCTTTAGCAACTGATGACATTATTTCTAAATAATAAAAACAGAATGAAGAGCTAAAAGAAAAAGTCTCAAAGTGAAGAGTAGTGAGGGGAATCCAGCTTTACTAGATTGGGAGATTCATTATACAGCTTCAATCGTCTGGGAAATCTGGTGCTGTATATGCATGTAGAGAGATTGATGGAAGAGCAAAAACAAAAGAAATAGAGCAAATGCAGGTAGGAATTTAGTATAAAATAAAAGCGATATTCAAATCTGGTGGATTGCACAATGAATAAAGTTCAGAAAAAATTAAATTTAGAATTATATATAATACCTTAAACCCTCAGCATTCTAATTTGCGCAGAAAAGTCACATAATTAAAACAAAAGATAAGCCAGAGAAAGAAGGAAAATGATTATATATACAGATGGATGTGTATATATATATTTATAATACATATAATTAAATTTATAATTTATATACACATACACATATGTGAATGTTACAAGGCTTTTGTAAGTATGCTACAAACCTTGAACCCGATTAAAAACTAATATTTGAAACCAGTTTAAAAATTTTTTTGTTTTGTTTTGTTTTTAGAGAGTGAGACAGAGAGTGCAGGGGAGGGGCATAGGGAGAAGGAGAGAGAGAATCTTAAGCAGGCTCCATATCCAGTGCAGGGCTCAGTTTCAAGACCATGAGATTATGACCTGAACTGAAATCAAGAGTCAGATGCTTAACCAGCTGAGACACTCAGGCATCCATAAAAAAAAAAAAAAAAAAAAGTTTATTTATTTATTTGAAGAGAGAGAAAGAGAGCATGCAGGTGCATGCACTTGCAAGTGGGGGAGGGGCAGAGAGAGAGAATCCTGAGCAGGCTCTGCTCTGTCAGTGCAGAGCCTGACTCGGGGCTCTATCCCATCAACTGTGATATCATGACCTAAGCTGAAACTAAGAGTCAGATGTTTGACTGAGCCACTTAGGTGCCCAAGAACTTTGTTTTTAAAAGACATGATATCATAAGCAGAATGCAATGACAAAAATGACAGACTGATATATTTTCCTAAAATACACATCAAGAACTCATGTAATTTGGTAAGAAAAGATGAATAAATTAATAGAAAAATAGGCTAAATATATGAGCAAACAGTTCACAAAAAATAAGTAATCAAACATATCAGATGGCTTTAAAATCATTCTCTGATGTGTGGTTTGAAGAAGCAGATTCATTCACATGTAATTGGAAAGTCAGTTTGGCAGTCATTACTGAAATTACCATGCACATCTAAGAGTTTTCCTATAGGCACATTCCCATATGTGTAACAGGATCTAGATGAAAATTTATTCAGTTAATATTACCTGTGATAACATTGTAAACAAACTGTAAAATGTAAATTCTTGCAGGACAATTGTAAAATGTCCTGCAATAAGAAAATAAACTACATTCTATCCACACGATTCATCTAGGAATTTTTCTGTGTGTGTATTTCCATAGGTACAAGAGAACAGTAGTTAGATAACTTCTATTTGTTCACATTATAGAACAATAGGCACCTTTAAAAAGAACTAAGGAAGTCTTTATGTAGTGATGTGGGATTATATTAAGTGATATGCCGAAAGTGTGTTCACTAGTTTTATACCATCAGTATAAAATTGTTTGTATAAAAGAAGGCAAGGAATATTTATACATATTTATTGAATATGCAAAAATACGTACTTAAATTTATATGGAAGAGACCGATACAATTAGCACCTCATGGAAAGAGGATTGGTTGCAGGTCTGAGGGAGAATCTTATGTTAGGAGACTTTTGAAGTAGTGCCTTTTTTGTACATCCTGAATTTTGAACATGGCATTAGCTTCCCTTAAGCAAAATAATAATGATTATTAATTTCAGAGGAATCTGCATATTGGTCAAAATTGGCTGAATTAAAATTTTTAATTGACTGCATTAGATGCCCAATTTCTTGTTAATGTAAGCTTACGTAAATAGACTGTGTATTAAAGTACAATGAGGATTCCTGTCACCTTTCTGTGGAATGTAATCCAATGACATAGAGTAGTCCACTGGCTGCGTGCATTATAGCCAATTCTGAATATTTAATCTAAGTAGGAAATGGCCTACATTCTGCTATCCTACCATCTGGCAAATTTTTTTTCTAAATCAAGGACACAAATATTAAAATTATATAGATTATCTCCTGAATTTTTAAATTTAATGAAAATTATAGGTTGCTTTGATAATAGTAGTTCATTAAAGTTAGGGTAAGACTTAACTTTTAACACAAGTGATACTGTTCTGTCCCAATTACTTGACTAAAATGCAAAGAATCTTAGCATTTTATGAACTTATTTCCTGTTTGGGAAATTGCACATGCATGTAATTAACTGGTATATTTAAAACTATAACAAAAAGTGCCCTTTTTGTTAACTTAGACCCTGATAAACAATTTAGAAAGCTGTTTAACTTATTTTTAAGTAGTATTTTATTTTATTTTATTTTATTTTATTTTCGAGAGAGAGAGAGTGCAAATGGGGGAGAATGATATGGGGGGGGGAGAGAGAGAGAGAGACAGAGACAGAGACAGGATCTTAAGCTGACTGCTCCGCAGGGAACCTCACACAGGGCTCGAACCCAAGACCCTGGGATCATGACCTGAACTGAAATCAAGAGTCAGGCCCACTCAACTGATTGAGCCACCCAGGTGCCCCTAGATGGCCGTTTAAACTCATGTTTCTATCATGACTTTACCAAAGACATCTTTATTATGATTGGTCAGGAATTATTATTACTTCTCTTGTTAATCAGTTTCCTCTCTGGCATTTCTGTCTTAAATCTACTTAAATGCCTTGTCTGCAATGCACATTTACAATTTCTAGAGACTCAGGCGAAGAAAGACATGGAAAAGTGCTGTTGGTGTTCTCTTCTATAACCATGTTTCATGTACTCTAAATCATTTGTTAGACTTCTTTCAAAAAGTACTCCTGTAGTATTATGCTCAAAAATGAAATATATTTTAGTTCCATAAGTTCTTCTACGTTATTATTAATACTTGTGTTTACATGTTTTATCAGTTGATATAGAAAATTAGATAGAAAAGTAGAAATGTTTTTTTTTACCCATTACACATGCATTCTGGCAAGTGTGGTTAGAATAAAAGCAAAATCTTAGTGATTTATCATTTTGTCCCATATCCTTTCTCTTATTTGCTTAAACATTGTTAAATTTAACTGTACTTGTTTTCTGGTGGATCTATTTATGTTTTATATCTGCATGTTCAAGTCTTTATTCTCACTCTGTATCCATTAATTTAATGATTTAAGCTCAGCAGTTCTCAAGAATTTGAAATTTAGGAGACGAAGAGATTATCCTTCTTTACATGTAGAGTCTTTCTCAGTTGCTATTCTGACCAGGTAAAAAGTCAGCATGGATAGAGGGCTCTCTGTTTCAGTAGAAAAAATAATATAGTAAACCCTTTCAAAATAAAACTTAGTTTAAAGTTACTAGATTCATTTGTGTGTGTGTGTGTGTGTGAGAGAGAGAGACAGAGAGGGAGAGAGACAGAGAGAGACACACACACAGAGATAGAGAGACAAAGACAGATCATTTAGCATGATTTTAGTTATGGGATCTGATTAATTTTGAGTAGCACATGTTAATTAAAATTTAATAACACTTCATTTAATTAGTTTAGGTAGTCTCAAAAGTACTCCAAAGCTAGATTGTATGATTCATAGAAGCAAAAATACCCACTTCTTATTCAACATAATGATTCCATGTTAAATGTAAAGTAGAACAGCAGGAATGAAGCACGTGTAAATCAGAATCAGATATTATTTTGTGATATTGTAGCCACACATAATCCTTAGCTCCTAAATTAACTCATCTTTCATAGCATAACCACAGCTAGGAGATTGAAAACACTGTGCTAGATGCTAGGGGCAAAGTAAAGATGAATAAAACCGTGTCTGACCTCAAGGATATTAAGTCTCATGGGATTAAACAAAAGGGGTGTTATGACTGCACATTAGAATTTCCAAAGTAGGTGCTCAGAGGTCTGTAATTCAGCAGCTGAATGTAAGTTTTTACCATCTTACTTCCCTGTTATCCCGAGCTTATTGTCTCTTTCCTCCCAATGTCAAGATGGCTGCCTTAATTCTGGGGGCATGTGCTGGGATCAAGTGGAAGAGGTGAGGAGGAGACATTCTGCATGCTTCTTTAGCAATGAGGAGAGCTTTCAAGCCCACTTCTCATCGTATAGTTTTTGGTCAGAATTGTGCCACGCCCAGGTTTCTAAACTGATAACCAACAAAGGGAATGGATTTGCCCTGATTGGCTTACTAAAGCACATGGACCTGTAAAGAAGGGTTTCAACTTAACAAAATCAGGCTTCTGCTAGCAAGGAGGGTAAGGAAATTGGACAGATTGTGTTTAGGCAACTATCAATGTCTCCTGTATTGCTGAAAATCTTTGAGGCAGGAAGTGTCATGATCAGAGCTGCACTTTTTCTCTCGGTAAGTGAAAGGTAATTTGCTGTGGTTGCAAAAGCACAATCCTAGGTTTCATGAAAACTGACTATTTTATGCTTTGCTTTTATTCTTTCCTTCCTCATATTTTTTCATTCCCTTCCTCTGTTCTTTATTATTTCAGTCATTATTGAAATTATTAAATATTGTATCTGTCACCCACTTGCCTTTTTTCCTCTTAAATACCATTTCCCTCCATCTTCAGCTTACTCTGTTACTGTTATTATTATTATTTTTTTTGGTAGACAACTAAGATATCCATATAAACAGTTTGTCTATCTTAATCCACTATTAACTCCCTGCATCAGGATTGGCTGTGTCACTTGTGAGGCCTAGTACAAAATTAAGGTGCAGAGCTTTTCCCCGAAAATTATTAAAACTTTAATGTGACAATAGTAGAGCCTTAAACCAAGAAAGTGGCTCTGTGGAACAGTATTGAGATCTTTTCTGTTGTTTTTAGTATGAAGATATACATCCCTAATGTGAACTAAAGGTTACCAACCTAATTTTCTACCTCCATCTACAACATATTAGCCTGCTATTCTCTCTCTGTTCTTCAGCCTTAGTAGTTTTCTATCCTTGCCTTTCACATCACTATGCCATTGGACATTTACACATACTGTTTTCTCTGCCTGCCCCTCCTTTCCTGTTTATCTTTCAACTCACATCCCTCATCACATCCTCTTAAAATCTTCATTGACTTAATAACTGTGGAAAATTTCTAGCATGTGGTAGGTTTTGTTATTGTTGTTGTTGTAGCAATTGTAACACTTAAAAATTCTTTTCTATAGGCACTTCTTTAATTTTCTTTTTATAGCATTACTAGCCATTTGGTCACAAAGATCAAGTGTTTTATTTGTTGATTAAAACTTTGCTTCTTAGAACAGTGCCACAAAATAGAAATGTCTCAGTGAATACTCAGCAATTGATGGGCAATATGGAGCATGATGAGAATAGAGTGGAGAATAGAACAAATATAATCTTTGCCATTATACTATTTATAACAGGCACATTAACAGTGAGGTGTTATTAAGCTAATGTGTCAGTTTATTATCTAAGATTTATGTATTTTGAATCAAATGAATGAAAGGTGGCTCATTAACATTTTTTTCTTCTTGTTAAATTCTTTTAGGGTTTTTTTGGGTGGGTGGTGGTGAGGGGGATAGACATACGGCCTGCTAAGACATATGGCCATTAATAGAGTTAAGTGAGTTAAAGTGCTTAACACATTTTGTGCTGATACTTAACTAAGAGTTATTCTCTTAAGTGAATCTGAAATACAATTGACCCTTGTATTTTCCAACTCCCATTCAGTCAAAACCCATGTCTAGGGTTTTCTGGGTGGCTTAGTTGGTTAAAGTGTCCAACGTCGCTCAGGTCATGATCTCGCGGTTCCTGAGTTGGATCCTCCCATTGGGCATGCTGCTGTCAGCCTGCTTCAGATCCTCTGTCCTGCTCTCTCTCTACCCCTCCCTGCCTCTTTTTGTCTCTCAAAAATAAATTAAAAATTTGCAAAAACCTCACATGTCTAACTTTCGACTGCCCATTAATAGTTAACAGTCTTGCCAACTGTTGGCCAGAGCCTTACCCATAACATAAACAACACATATTCTGTATGTGGTACGTTTTATATACTGTATTTTTATAATAAGTTAGGGAAAAATGTTATTATGAAAATGTTAAGGAAGAGAAAATCTATTTAAAATACTACTGTGTTTATTGATAAAAGTCTATGTATAAGTTAACACTTGTGTTGTTCAAGGGTCAGCTGTATATATCAGCTTCCTTATGTGGCTGAGTCTTAGCCAATTATGTGATTGCATCAGTAGCTGGAACATAGTGTTTGAGACGGTATCTTGAAGAAGGTTCATCTCCATTCTACACTTATTGAATAAATAGATTGGTTCCACTTCTCTGTAAAACAGAAGAACTGTTGTATTTATTCATGCTAAATAAGACTAAGTCAGCTGGAAAGAATTTCTCAATATTTTGTCATAGTGAACAAGGATGGTAAAGTTTTTCTAAGAAATGTTTGACTTTTACAAAGGGTCAAATTTTGCCCTTGGTGTGAAGGTAGTTTTAATACATCTATTAGAAAGAATCTAAACTGCATTTATGTTATGAATAGCCGACCAAATGCATAACCTTCTCTCCTGTTGAGAAGAGGGACCGGTTGTTTCTTTCCATTGTCTGAGCTAACATGGCCGAGGGAGGGCTTCCTTAACTTCTTAAGCTTGTTGCAGATACCAACTGACATGCTCAGAAGTGCTTTGCTGGTTGTCTTTTTAACTTCACATTCCTTTAATCATAGCTAGAAGAGAGGTCTTTTAGGAAGCTTCAGTATTTTCCAAATGTAAGTAAAGCTTTTCTTAACAGTGTTTGAGTCATTGGTGCATAGAAGAAGCTTAGGAAAGATGGAGCTATTTGAGGTGAAGAAATATATTTTTCCCCATCCTTTCATCCCTTAAATATATTAGAATGTGTTCCTGTTAAACTTCTAAGGAAAATGTATCTTTTGAACTGTGTTAGTCATAAAAGAAATTTTTTTCAGAAGGTACAAATTCTCTAAGGTAATTTGTGAAAATGGAATTCAATTATATAACTGGTATTGTTCTTTTTCTTGTTCTACAACTTATTCTTAAATATTTATGTAAAATCCTTGCATTATACTTAAAATACATAAATGCTGTCAGTGTATATAAGTTTTTAACTAAAATGTTTTTCATTTAAAACATGAGCTGGGTAAATATTTCTCCACATTATAATTTCAATATTTGGAATTGAAATTCCAAGTTTCTGTAGTAGTAGCAATTTTATAGGACAGCACAAACATCTATCAAAGTCAGAATAATAATATCAGATTTACTATATTTTGCTTAGTTTTTTTTTTTCATGAAGCAAATAATACCAATTGTTGATCTGTGTTACCTAAACTAGAGTAATATGAAATCTAGGTAGTATATGATGGGCATTCTAACTTGATTTTTTTTATGCATGTTTGTTATTCCACTCCCCCCTTTCTCTGTTTATATGTATGTGTACCATATATACCTAGACATATATGTGTGTATATGTGTGTAATACACATACATGTACACACACACACACACACACAAACTCACTCTCAGTTTTTTTTTCACTGTAATAAAGTTGCACTCTGGAGCACCTGGGTAGCTCAGTTGGTTAAGCATCTTACTTTGGCCCAGGTCATGATCTCATGGTTCATGAATTTGAGCTCTGCGTCAAGCTCTGTGCTGACAGCTCAGAGCCTGAAGCCTACTTTAGATTTTGTCTCCCTCTTTCTCTGCCCCTCCCTGGTTCATGCTCTGTCTCTCTCACTGTCTCTCGAAAATAAATAAACATTAAAAAAAGTTTTTTAAGTTGCACTCCATATGTAATCATAGACTTATATACATATGTTTTATTTGTTGGCTGCACAACAGAATTAAATGTAAATACCAAATATACAGACCTTAATATTTATTTGTAGTTGTTTTTGAAGTTAAAGTTTTGAAGTTAAAATGAAAAGGAGTCATTTATTCATTCATTCAGCAGATGTTACTTAGTATCTGCTGTCTATCAGAACACAAAAACATTGTTCCAATATATGGGTATAAAGTCTTCTCCTAATGCCTTTTTACATACTCCGTTTTTTGTTTGACTCAAGAAAACTGGAATTAGAAAACTAAAACATGATTTTAGATTCCTGATGGTTCCAGCTAAAATTGTCAGGAAGCCTTTGTCACTTTCTACAGTGCCTCTGATTATTGTCTAACTAATGAACTAACACGAGTCAGAGCAAAACCGGTACCCTGGAGTTTTCCATGACAGCAATTGTTATGGGATTTGATGAGCTACCATGGCACATTTTTCAACTTCTTTTCATTTTTTGAGATATCTCAAAATACCTGACTTTTTTAATGAAAAGTCATTGATTATGAAGACTATTATTTTCATAGTGGTGAAAAGCATTTCTTTCTAGTAGAAATAAAATGGGGAAGAAAGACAATTGTAGAGAAAGTAAAGAAAGAATGAAGACATTTAAAAGCAGGAGTGGGACTTGTGATTTTAATTTTGACAGGTATGATCTCAGAAGTTATCATTCCTGCCCTTACAAGAAAAGCCAAACAAACTGCAAAAAAATCAGTGACTTTTCTTGGACACATCAGAGAAATGAGATCTCAAGACAAACTGCTATGCTGAAATCTAGAAAGATAGGCTAGTCCAGAGAGGCATATCCGAAATCTGCTTACATGTAGCAGAAGAGACTGGAGCCATAAACTGGGTAAGGAACACCAAAGTGGTAATTTTGATGGATTTCCAGAGAGTACAAACTAGTGTGATTGTGAAAAACTCTTTAGGGGTATAGTGTTAAAGGATATTCCCATACTGTCATGGATTTTGCCCCCTGAGGAACTGGGAAAGACACTCTCATGGTTCTAGAAAGAAGAGGGGGAGAGTAATCATTGTAAAATATGTCCATTGCATTCTCCAGAACAAAGACTTACTCTCCAGGAGAAAAGGTCTTCCCAGAGCCTTATCCCACTCTGGGGAAGGGGATTTCTCCCACTACAGCCCGTTTAGTCTTCTTGTGTCACTTGGGTTGGGTGGTAACTAAAAAGCCCTTTTGAAAGTTGCAGCCCAGGGGCATAGGGCCTCTGAAAACCCGAGACTTAATCATAAGATTATAGAATTCTTCCTCTTCTTCATACATTACCACCAGCCATCCATCTGTACTCTACTATAGTAATATGTATATAGTAACATATACAGTAATATAAGTAACATGTGTAATAATATACAGTAACAATAGTAATAATAGATAGTGATATATGATAACATATGAATAGTAATATATAGAATAATGTCTACTATTTTATATAAATGGTAATATATATATATAATCATATAAGGTAACAGTGTATATTTATATGTGGTTATATATTTACATATAATATATATATATGTATATGTGAAGATCACAGCTGAAAAGGCTTCAAGACACCGACTTATATATAAAGGGCTAGAGTAAGATTGAGATACCATGCTCAAAAGAAAGCTGAAGTAGCTATTTTAGTTTCAGGTAAAACAGACAGCAGAACAAGGAAAATTATATCAAGGGTAAAGAGAGTCAGTATTTGATGACAAAGGGGTCACCTTTATGCAAAGACATAACAATCCTAAATGCATTTTCACCTAACAACAGAGTATCAAAATATATGATGGAAAAACTAATAGAAATAAAGGAAAAATAGATAAATTCACTGTTACAGTTGGAGTGTTTTACAGCCCTCTTTTAATGATAGAACTGACAGATCAAACAAACAAAAATTCAGTAAAGAATTAGCTGTCTTGAGTAGTATTATCAATCAACTTGATCTAATTAGCAATTGCAGAATACTCCATACAACAGCAGAGTACGCATTCTTCTCAAGCTCACATGAAACATTCTCCACCAGAGATCAACATTCTGGACTTGTAGAAGACAGGGATAAGGAATAAAATGTAGAAAGAAAAAAATGATAAGGGAAGAAATGTACCTGGAAATAATTTTAGCAGAAAGAAAAATTGTTGGCAGGAGAAAAGTGAAGAAAACTAGAAAAAGAGAAAAATCAATACTAATAGTTACCCCTTCCTGAGCTTTTGCTGTATGTGTACAGGTTCTGCGCCAAACTCAGTACGTACATTATCTCATTTAATCCTCACACTTTCTGATTTGGCCTTTGATGATCATTTGCAGATGAAGAAACAGAGACTCAAACGTCAGTAATTTGTAAGTGACAGAGCCATGATGGAAAGCCAGAAACCCTACTTCAACCAAGACTTGACTTTGCTGATATGTGGTTAAGGCTACCTTTTATGAAATTGCACTGGATGGCTCAATCTAGAATGGGTCCATTCATCCATAATTGTTTTATGAGATGACTGGTGTCTTGGTAGTGTATTCCTTTTGTTTTCTGGGTTCTTTCCTTAATCAGACTCGAGCCCTCCAGACTCCAACCAACCTTCTTAGCAGTCTTCTCTTCCTCCCCTTTGCTATATATCTTGTTTTCCTTTGCAGGTCAGTTCAGCACTTTCAGGGGCGTGTTCATCAATACCCTACAGACAGCACTTCATACTATTTAATGTAGTGAAAAAGCTGTTATAGGAAAGTTGGTGACTGTGTCTACAAATAGAAGTTCCAAGTATCAGTTATTTTTGGGTAACAGGACCAGGATGCTTTAGAAGCTCGATAGAGGAGATGGTTAAAACCAGAAAGTCTTTTCCCCTCTAAAGTGTGACATAATATTCCTCAAAGCAAAGACATACTGCAGTATATTGCATGATTCTTAAGGGCAAAGGACCATAACTTATTCATCTTTGTTTTCTCCAACTTGGGATTTTATAAATAGAATTTGTTTTAATAAATGTTACATGAATTATAATCCTTTGTAATCATTTAAAATAGTAAAACATGCCTCAAGTTTTAGGAAAAGCTCATAAATATGTCATAAATATATTGCATACAAAATTAAATGTATTTTATACAAAGGAACACAGTACACTATTCATAGAACACATAAATAATATAGCAGTATTGTATCATAAATTTGGCCTACATCTAACAAGCTGGCTATAAAAAAGTATTTCCATTTTTTTTATTCCTTTAAATTTAAAAGAGTTTGTTAGAAGGTTTTAGATAGGTTAGGTTTCTGAAAGAGGCTGCCCTTGGAACTTTCAGTCATTCTTTCCTTTGCTCTCAACATATATACCTTAACAAAAAGTCATTTTATTTCTTGGCCTAGAGCTGAGCTCTTAAAAAAAATCTGTTTCCTCTTTGCAATTCAGTGCACAGTGTTAACTTAGTAAACCAGCACATTAGTAGGTAAAAGCCCTTGAAATGTAGCTCTTAATTAACTGCCTTCAAATAAACCAAGTAAGGAAAATGGTGGACTGCTTATATGACCACATATACTAAATTTCAGGGACTTACTATAAAGGGGAGTTTCTTTTGTATTTTGATTTCCATCATCCATCATCAAACAAGCAATTTGTCAGTTATGATTTTAAACATGACATCTTACAACAGATGAGTGCTACAATATGACTCAGTGTAGCAATTATTCTGGTAATCATAGGGTTGGAATACTAGAATGTGTTAAAGGAGACTGGAATGTCACTACAGCAGTTATGTAATCAACATTTTAAATATTTTCTTTTGGAGTCTCTGATGTTATGTAGTTGGATCATGTAATATAGTTAATAGCATATATGAAACAATAGAACTGTGATGCAGTGAATTTTGAAGTGTGTGTGTGTGTGTGTATACACGTTTACATTAGTGTCTGGATTGTGAATAAGGATACTTTATCTAATAAACATTTTGTAAATAGAAGTTGTTTTAATAAATATTACATAAATTATAATCCTTCAATAGCTTTTAAAAAAGTAAAACATGCCACACGTTTTTTGGAAAAGCTCATAAATACATAATAAATATATTGCATACAAGATTAAATATATTTTGTACAAGTATTTAATGAATTAAAAGGTCTTTCTATTTCACTGAGTGCTTTAAAAATTAGTAGATCAGTGATTTGAGCTATTCAACTAAGTAGGCTAATTATTTGACTATTGAATATCATTGTGGTTTTATGCTTTAATCAATCGTTTTAATGTTTTATATAGTTAATTTCCTCCATGTCTCTCTTCTTTCCTTCCTCACTTTCTTCCTTCCTCTGTGTATAACATTATTTAGTTCTTACTTAAAACAAGATGAACTTTGAGTGATACTTTGAGCCATTTACTAGTGATCTTTCTTAACCATTCGATGACTCAATTGCCTTATTTAGAGCCAACTTCATCTATTTTGTTGAAGAGTGCCTGAAACATATTAAAATTTTGAATATAGTGAGAATCGATTCAGTGGAATTCCATTACAAGGATGTTAATTACATTTACATTTGGAACTTCTCTTTTTTTCTTAGTTTATTGTCAAGTTGGTTTCCATATAACACCCAGTGCTTATCCCCACAAGTGCCCTCCTCCATGCCCATCATCCCCGTTCCCCTCTCCCCCACCTCCATCAGCCCTCAGTTTGTTCTCAGCATTCAAGAGTCTCTCATGGTTTGCCTCCCTCCCTCTCCCCAACTATTTTTCCCCTTTTCCCTCATGGTCCTCTGTTAACTTCATCCTAACCCACCTATATGTGCAAACATGTGGTATCTGTCCTTCTCTGCCTGACTCTATTTCGCTCAGCGTAACATCCTCAAGTTCCATCCATGTTGCTACAAATGGCCAGACTTCATTCTTTCTCATTGCCATGTAGTATTCCACTGTATAGATAAACCACATCTTCTTGATCCATTCATCAGTTGATGGACACTTAGGCTCTTTCCGTGTTTTGGCTATTGTTGAGAGTGCTGCTATGAACATTGGGGTCCGTGTGCCCCTATGCATCAGCACTCCTGTATCCCTTGGGTAAATTCCTAGCAGTGCGATTGCTGGGCTATAGAGGAGTTCTATTGTTAATTTTTTGAGGAACCTCCACACTATTTTCCAGAGGGGCTGCGCCACTTTACATTCCCACCAACAGTGTAGGAGGGTGCCCGTTTCTCCACATCCTTGCCAGCATCTAGAGTCTCCTGATTTGTTCATTTTTGCCACTCTGACCGGCATGAGGTGGTATCTCAGTGTGGTTTTGATTTGTATTTTGTATTTCCCTGATGAGGAGGGAGGCTGAGCATCGTTTCATGTGTCTGTTGGCCATCTGGATGTCCTCTTTGGAGAAGTGTCCATTCATATCTTCTGCTCATTTCTTCACTGGATTGTTTGTTTTTCGGGTGTGGAGTTTGGTGAGTTCCTTACAGATTTTGGATTCTAGCCCTTCATCTGATATGTCATTTGCAACTATCTTTTCCCATTCCGTCAGTTGCTTATTAGTTTTATGGATTGTTTCCTTTGCCTTGCAGAAGCATTTATCTTGTTGAGGTCCCAATAGTTTATTTTTGCTCTTGATTCCCTTGCCTTTGGGGATGTGTCAAATAAGAAATTGCTGTGGTTGAGGTCAAGGAGGTTGTTTCCTGCTTTCTGCTCTAGGGTTTTGATGGTTTCCTGTCTCACATTCAGGTCCTTTATCCATTTTGAATTTATTTTTGTGTATGATGTAAGAAAGTGGTCTAGTTTTATTTTTCTGCATGTTGCTGCCCAGTTCTCCAAGCACCATCTGTTAAAGAGGCTGCCTTTTTTCCATTGGATACTCTTTTCTGCTTTGTCAAAGATTAGATGGCCATACATTTGTTGATCCATTTCTGGGTTCTCTATTATATTCCATTGGTCTATGTGTCTGTTTTTGTGCCAATACCATACTGTCTTGATGGTTACAGCTTTGTAGTAGAGGCTAAAGTCTGGGATGGTGATGCCTCCCGTTTTGGTTTTCTTCTTCATTATCACTTTGGCTATTCCGGGTATTTTGTGGTTGTTCCATACAGATTTTAGCATAGTTTGTTCTAGCTTTGAGAAGAATGCTAGTGCAATTTTATTGGGATTGCACTGAACGTGTAGATTGCTTTGGGTCATACATTTTATCAATATTTGTTCTTCCGATCCATGAGCATGGAATGTTTTTTCATTTCTTTGTGTCTTCATCAATTTCCTTCCTAAGTTTTCTGTAGTTTTCATCATACAGATTTCCTATATCTTTGGTTAGGTTTATTCCTAGATATTTTATGTTTTTTGTGGAATTGTGAGTGGGATCAGTTTCTTTTTTCTTTTTTCTTTTTTTAATTTATTTCTAGGAGAGAGAGAGAGACAGCGTGAGCAGGGGAGGGTCAGAGAGAGAGGGAGACACAGACTCTGAAACAGGCTCCAGGCTCCGAGCTGGCAGTCAGCACAGAGCCCGACGCGGGGCTCGAGCCCACAAACTGGGAGATCATGACCTAAGCGAAAGTCGGACGCCCAACCGACTAAGCACTCAGGTGCCCCGGGATCAGTTTCTTGATTACTCTTTCTTTTGCTTCATGATTGGTGTATAAAAATGCAATCGATTCTTGTATATTGATTTTGTATCCTGCAACTTCGCTGAATTCATGGATCAGTTCTAGTAGGCTTCTGGTGGAGTCTGGTCGGGTTTTCTATGTAGAGTATCATGTTGTCTGCGAAAAGTGAAAGTTTGACTTCTTCTTTGCTAAATCTGATGCCTTTTATTTCCTTTTGTTTTCTCATTGTTGATGCTAGGACTTCCAGCACTATGTTAAACAACAGTGGTGAGAGTGGACATCTCTGTCATGTTCCTGATTTCAGAGGGAAAGCTCTCAGTTTTTCCCCATTGAGGATGATGTTAGCTGAGGGTTTCTCATATATGGCTTTTATGATGTTTAAGTAAGTTCCTTCTGTCCCGACTTTCTAATGGTCTTTTTTAAGAAGGGTGACTGTATTTTGTCAAATGCTTTTTCTGCATCTATAGAAAGGATCATATGGTTTTTATCTTTTCTTTTGTTAATGTGATGTATCACATTGATTGATTTGTGAATATTGAACCAGCCTTGTAACCCAGGAATGAATCCCACTTGATCATGGTGGATAATTCTTTTTATGTTTTGTTGCATTCGATTTGCAAGTCACTTGTTGAGGATTTTTGCATCCGTTATCATCAAGGATATTGGCCTGTACTCTTTTTTTGCTGGTCTCTGTCTGGCTTTGGAATCAAAGTGATGCTGGCTTCACAGAATGAGTCCGGGAGTTTTCCTTCGATTTCTGTTTTTTGGAATAGCTTGAGAAGAATTGGGATTAATTCTGTTTTAAATGTCTGGTAGAATTCCCCAAGGAAGCCGTCTGGCCCAGGGCTCTTATTTGTTGGAAGATATTTGATAACTGATTCAATTTCTTCACTAGTTATGGGTCTGTTCTGATTTTCTATCTCTTACCATGTGAATTTTGGTAGTGAGTGTGTGTTTAGAAATTTGTCCATTTCTTCTAAGTTGTCCAGTTTGTTGGTATATAATCTTTTATAGTATTCCCTGATAATTGCTTGTATTTCTGAGGGATTAATTGTAATAAGTCCATTTTCATTCATGATTTTGTCTGTTGGGGTGCTCTCTCTTTTTTTTTTTTTTTTTTTTTTGAGAAGACTGACTAGAGGTTTGTCAATTTTGTTTATTTTTTCAAAAAAACAACTCTTGGTTTCATTGGTATGCTCAACAGTTTTTTTGGATTCTATGTTTATTTCTGCCCTGATTTTTATTATTTCTATTCTCCTACTGGGCTTGGGATTCTCTTGTTTCTCTCCTTCTAGTTCCTTTAGGTGTGCTGTTAGATTTTGTACTGGCACTTTTTCTAACTTCTTGAAGTAAGCCTGCAGTGCAATGTACTTTCCTCTTAGGACTGCCTTTGCTGCATCCCAAAGAGTTTGAATTGTATTTTCATTTTCATTTGTTTCCATATATTTTAAAATTTCTTCTCTAATTGCCTGATTGGTTCATTTGTTCTTTAGCAAGGTGTTCTTTAACCTCCATGTTTTTGGAGGTTTTCCAGACTTTTTCCTGTGGTTAATTTCAAGATTCATAGCATTGTGATCTGAAAGTGTGCATGGATATGATCTCAATTCCTTTATATTTACTGAGGTGTGCCTTATATCCCAGCATGTGATCTATCTTGGAGAAGGTGCCATGCACACTTGAGAAGAAAGTGAATTCCATGGCCTCAGGATGTAGAGTTCTAAATATATCTGTCAGATCCTTCTGGTCCAATGTGTCATTCAAGTCCATTGTTTCTTTAGTGATAGTCTGTCTACTTGATCTGTCCATTGCTGTAAGTGTTCCCTGCTATTAGCACATTCTTGCCCATAAGATCATTTCTGTTTGTGATCAATTGTTTCATGTATTTGGGTGCTTCCATATTCGGTGTGTAGACATTTATAATTGTTACCTCTTTCTGATGGAAGACCCTGTAATTATTATATAATACCCTTCTTCATCCCTTGTTACTGCCTTTACTTTAAAGTCCAGTTTGTCTGATATAAGTATAGCTACTCCAGCTTTCTTTTGACTTCCGTTCACATGATGTATATTTTGCCATCCCCTTACTTTCAGTCTGAAGGTGTCCTCAGGTCTAAAATGAGTTTCTTGTAGATAGCAAATAGATGGATTTTGTTTTTTTATCCTTCTGTTACCCTGTGTCTTTTGATTGGAGCATTTAGTCCATTTACATTCAGTGTTATCATTGGAAAATATGGGCTTAGAGTCATTGTGTTCTTTGTAAGGTTCATGCTTGTGGTGGTGTCTCTGGTACCTTGTGTTCCTTGCAACATTTCCCTCATAGAGTCCCCCTCAGGATTTCTTGTGGGGCTGGTTAGTGGTGACAGATTCTTTCAATTTTTGTTTATTTGGGAAAACTTTTATCTCTCCTTCTATTCTGAATGACAGGCTTGCTGGATAGAGGATTCTTGGCTGCATATTTTTTCTGTTCATCACCTTGAAGATTTCCTGCCATTCCTTTCTGGCCTTCCAAGTTTCAGTAGAGAGATCTGTCACCACTCTGATAGGTTTCCCTTTGTATGTTAGGGCCCTTTTATTCCTAGCTGCTTTCAGAACTCTCTCTTTGTCCTTATATTTTGCCAGTTTCGCTATGATATGTCATGCCGAAGATCACTTCAGGTTACATCTGAGGGGAGTTCTCTGTGTCTCTTGGATTTCAATGTCTGTTTTCTTTCCCAGATTGAGGAAGTTCTCTGCTATAATTTGTTCAAGAACTCCTTCAGCACCTTTCCCTCTTTCTTCCTCTTCTGGAATTCTTATGATATGGATATTGTTCAGTTTAATTATATCGCTCAGCTCTCAAACTCTCCTTTCGTCTTCCTGGATCAGTTTATCTCTCTTTTTCTTGGGCTCCTCTTTTTCTATAACTGTGTCTTCTAATTCACCTATTCTCCTCTCTTTCTCTTCAATCCGTGCATTGGACATCTCCATTTTATTATGCCCCTCATTTATAGCATTTTTAAATTCATCACAACTATTTTGAAGCTCTGTAGTCTATGTAGCAATAGTTTCTCTGATGCCTTCCATGCCTTTTTCAAGCTCAGTGATTAATTTTATGACTATTGTTCTAAAGTCTTTTTCAGTTATGTTGTTTATATCTGTTTGGAGCAGTTCTTTAACTGTCATTTCTTCCTGGAATTTCTTTAGAGGAGAGTTCTTCCATTTCGTCGTTTTGGCTAGCTTTCTGTCTCTTGTTAATTTTAAAAGCTTTTTATACACTTTGCACCTGTTAGTACTGCTGTATTAAAGAAGGCTCTTTGACTGTCCAGGGCCTGTCTGTTCAGGAAATGTTCTTTGAATGGTGTCTCTTGGTCTCTCTTGTTGAGACTTTGGTTATTTTATTTCCCTACTCGTAGTGGTATTTGGGACTCTCCACCATGTGTACTTTGGTCTGCTTCTTGAGGTAGCCCTGGAAAAGAAAACAGACAGACAAACACACAGGGAACAGAGGCACACAAATGCACAGACAAATCCAACAAACAAGCAAACCAAAGGGAAAAAGAAAAAGAAAAAAGGAGGAAAAACAAATAATAAAAATAAAAGATAAAAAATAAAAAAGAAGAAAAGAAATGAAAAAGAAAGAAAACCCAAAAGACAAAGGACAGTCTAAAAGCATAAAACCACAATTTCCAGCTGCAAATAAAGAGCCGTGTGTATGCAGTGCTTATGGAAGAGCATACACAGGGAGAGAAATGACAGGGCAGGGAGGAAGCGAAACTGGACAATGACTGGGCAGAGAGACTAAGAGGCTTAATTCAGAGAGAGAAAGTGGAGAATATGGTAAGAGGCGAAGAGAAGGAAACGAATGTTACTCAGAGAAACTATACAGTCTGATTACTCCAGAGAGAGAGAAAAAGAAAGGTAGCAGTTGAGGTGTAGAATATACATCTAGAGAATGGATTAAATGTGACTGTTTCATCAAACCAATGACCAGAGTGCCCAATCCAGCAGAGGGGAAGGATATGAAAGAGACAAGGGAAAATATATCTGAATGGTAAGAATTGATCTAGAATTAATCATTGCATCTATGTTGGTCTTGCCCTGGCTCTGGTTAAAAAAAAAACAAAACAAAACTTGGGGCGCCTGGGTGGCTTAGTTGGTTAAGCGTCCAACCTTCGCTCAGGTCATGATCTCGCAGTTCGTGGGTTCGAGCCCCACGTTGTGCTCTGTGCTGACTGCCAGCTCAGAGCCTGGAGCCTATTTCGGAGTCTGTATCTCCCTCTCTCTCTGACCCTCCCCTGCTCATGCTGTCTCTCTCTCTCCTAGAAATAAATTTAAAAAAATATAAAAAAACAAAACAAAACAAAACAAAAAACCCCCAGCTCTCTAGAGGGGATGGGTGTGGTTTGGTGTAGGCAGGTTTAGTCTCCACTGTGTCCAGAGGACCATTCCCTGAGGTCTAGCCCTGGTGGTTGTGGGGACAAAATTGGCGGTACCCCAGTCCCTTCTCGAAGGAAGTGTTGCAAATCACTGTTTTGGGTCCGATCTCCCTGTGCCTCGGGCATAGCCAAGGTGGGCCGTGTTCTATGTCCCAAGTCAGGCCTCGTTTCCAGACCTTAGTCTGTGTGCCCCATTGATACCGCCTGAAATATAAACCCGCAGGCCTAGTCCTTCCTAGCAGTTTCAAGCCTGCTGCTTCCCCTCTGGATTGAGCTGGAGAGCAGAGGAGCAGTTTCTCCTGGCGCCACTTGGGACCCGGATCACTCTCTGTCCAGAGCCAAGATTTTTTTTTTTCTTCTCCAGGGACAGTTCTTTGAGCAGTTTCAGCTGCTCTTCTTTTCCCCTCGACTCAGCACAGCTCCCCGCAAAGGGGGCTCCCTCCCCTCCATCCGTGTCTCTGGGTCCAGCCTGTTTTATCTTCCCCAGTTCGCACTCACGCACCTATAAGGTTGTTTTCTCAGTGGAGTGAGTCTCCTTTTCCTCCCAAACTCCTGAGTTTCTATGAGGGTTGCTATGGCTTCAGGCCTTCTCTCTTTGAGAGATGGGGGCGTGTGAAATGTACTGAGCTCCCTACTTCTCTGCTGTCTTGCCCCTTCTCCATGTTTTTCTACATTTGGAATTTTTCAAGTGCCTACTTATTACTTTTTCAGTAAATATGTTATTTATAAAACATTAATTTTTGGTTACTGGTATGAGCTTTTGTTGTTCCAGAATTACTAATGCTTTCTAGACCCTACAGATAAGTGAAGGTGAACTTCTGCAATATTTCTCACTAAGGAAAACTGGTTATAGCCAGTTTACCTCCTAACTTGATCCTGAAGTTGCTAGATTCAGAACTCTGTCACTAACATTTGCCTCCTGTGTAACCCATAATGTTTTTATCAGGATACGTTCCAAAATATGTCACAAAAAGGTTCTTTTTGCTCTTTCCCTCCCACACTGTAAATTACCTCTAGTACTCTTAATTCTGCAAAGCTTGGATTAAACTGTATAGGCATACTTCATCCCTGTTCAGTTTTTAATAACTTTTCTTTCTTTTTTTAAGTGTTATTTTATTTATTTTGAGAGAGCATGCAGGAAGGGCAGAGAGAGAGGAAGAGCAAGAGAATCCCAAGTAAGCTTTGCACCATCAGTGCAGAGCACTACACAGGGCGCAAAGTCACAAACCCTGAGGTCATGACCTCAGCCGAAATCAGGCCTCGGACTCTTAACCAACTGACCCACCCAGGCAGCCCTCTAGTAACCCTTCTCAGTGTCACATAAGAATTGTTGTGCTATTGGGAAAAGAGTGACATTACCCTTTACAAGTCCTATGTCCTTATTTCTGTAGAAATTGTCAGTGGAGGTCACCAGGTCCACTTTTATAGATTCCTTGTTCTGGGGAGAGAGCACCTTGTAGCTGTCGAATACTACCTTTGTCATTCATTGTCATGAAGCAATAAATATTCTTTTAGTCGGCATTCTTGATGTCCTAGTTACTTTCTCTCACTGATTTTAGATTTCTACTTTCCTGCATAAATTCATTAATTACACTGTCCTTCTGATAGACCGTGCAGTGACTACAGAATCCCTCTTCATGACTGATGAAATATCCTGAACTGATGGTTCTTTGATGTCTTCAACTCCTCTGGCTTTTGACCTTCCTCCATTTCAGCCATGTAGTGTCCATGCCAAGTCTTGAAAAGTGTCATCCCTCAGAAGTACTCCACCTTCAAGTTGACTGCCTCAAAGATACATGACTATTGTATATTTTTTCATTTTCTTGACAGCTAACAAATACTGAACTGACGGTTGGCAAATATGAACCCAAATTTGACCCTCCTGTATATTCCCTCTCGTTTATCCACCTCTAGTCCTGAGATAGAGATGAAGATAATTTGTTTCAACATCACCCAGGTACTACCCCAAGATGGGTTGCCTCTTGAACCCTCAGAAGTTCTACTTTGCTAGCACCATTCCATATGGATAGCAGATAACTTTTGGTCTGTGCCTCTTGTGGAAAACACAAATAAGTAAAACATTTGTGCCATTTGTTTATTTAAGAACAAGAAGTAGTTGACACTTATAATCTCCTAGATTTAATTCATATTAACAATTTGATGTATGTATATATATGATTGCATACATTGTAGTGTCACATATGATTGTATCAATTACAGTGAAAATTCTGTTTATGACTCTTATCCTTAGTATACAGTTTTGGGTAATGCATCTCTTGTGATCCACTTTAAACTGTATCAGCTTCTAATCTTTCTGATTGTCTACTAAGGACCACTTCCTGTCCTAATTGGACTGTTCACTCCTTTTCTAGGAGATAAAAGTACAGTGTTTTCTCCTTGCACTTAACTAATTGCTTAACTTTCCTAGTTGAAATGATCTCTACAATAGTAAGACAGTTAAAAATTTTACTTTTTCACTTTATGCCTTGAACTATGCTTGCTGTTTTTATTTTACAGTAATGTCATAATAACAAAGAATACTTTAACATAACATGTCAGGCCAATTAAAGTATTTTCATAATTCTATAGAAGCAGTGTTAGATGAAAATATTGGCATTAAGTATATTAAGTATAACTAGTTTGTTTTTGTATACTTAAGATAAAAATGTAATCATGTATGGCAAACAATGAAATGAGGGTGATTAAAAAGGTTTTTTTCTCCCCTCTCACATAAAATTCTGTGACCTTTTCTGTTAAGGGCATGACCCAGAATATGCATACATTACTTCAGTGTTGGTTTCATTGGACAGAACATGTAAGGGAAGTTTTAAATTGTTATTTTCCTAGCAACCATGAATTTAACTTAAGTTATGAGACTAATGCTAAGGACTAAAATGTTAATGGATATTGAGAGGCAATTAATAGTCTCCACTTCCAATGTCAATAAGATTTCTGCAATCATATTTCAAAAAATTTTGGTTGAGTTTCCATCGTATGCACAGTACAGAGGACTTAAAAATGAATGAAATACGATCTTTAACATGAAGTTTCTGAGAAGTAGTTGTGATAGAAGTGGAAGGGCATAGGACAATGTAAGCTCAGGGATGGGTGTCAATAACTCAGTTTGGGATGAGGAGGGCATTGAGAAACACTTGAGAGAAGATTTGGCATTAGTAAATGAATTTAAATATAATTAGAATTTCTGAGGTGAAGATTGGGCTAAGACTTTGTTGGTAGGGAAGGGTAGCTTAGTGTGCCACCTCGAAACTTGCCATTTATAGGTATGTTGATTATTTGGGGCCGTAGACACTTGGAAAACAGTACATGCAGGTAGAGGTTTTCTCTAAACTCCCTTAATGTGCCTAAAGACAAATCCTTCCTAAGGAACTCCCTTATCTACAGTACCTCCCCAGAAGTTTCATCAACCAGGCAAAATTGATTCTCATCATGAGAGAACAGGTGAGAAAACTTGGTCACAACTATCATACCTCCTTCTATCTTTTCTTTTAAGGGCCCATTCATCTTTCCTAAAAATCAGTTACTGTCCCCTAAAAGGCCTATATCCCTCTTCTCCTTTCCCTGTTAAGATGGTATTTAATCCTGAATTGTAAGCTACCTCAGGGAATTACTCATTTTTTCCTGACTACCTTCCATGTATACATAATATGCACATATTAATAAATTTCTGTTTGTTTTTCTTTTCTTAATCAGTTTTTTATTACAGGAGCCTTAGCCAAGAAATCAGAAATGTAGAGGGAAAATTATTTTTCCCCTCCAATATTAATGAGATAGGCTATGAAAACAAGCTATGTCATGAAAGGGCTCCATATAGAGAACAGGAGGAAATTCAGTATGGCAATATATAGAGGGTTTGTAAGAGGAAATGGTAGGAGATGAGGCAATAGAGCCACCTTTTGGTGTAATGTGAAGGGCATGTATGTTTGAATTTCCTTAAATACATCAGGGGTCCACAAACTAGGGTCTATGAGCCAAATCCTTCTTGCAGCCTGTTTTTGTCAATACAGTTTTATTGGAACACACTTACATGCACTTGTTTATCTCAAGTATTTATGTTGCTTTCCTGCTACAATGGCAGAGTTTAGTAGTTGTGATAGATATAGTAGGGTTCAAAGGCTAAAATATTTTATTTTTAAAAATTTATTTATTTATTTTGAGACATAGAGAGCATGAGCAAGGGAGGGGCAGAGAGAAAGGAGAGAGAGGGAATCCCAAGAAGGCATCGCACTGTCAGTGCAGAGCCTGATACAGGGCTCAATCTCATGAACTGCGGGATCATGACTTGAGCCGATATCAAGAGTGGGATGCTTAACTGACTGAGCCACTCAGGTTCCCCCTAAAATATTTTCTATCTGGCCCTACCCCCTCCAAAAATATATATATATGTATATATATATATATATATATATATATATATCTCTGTATAGCCAAACCCTGAGATGGAGACAATGATTTCTCTTTGGAAGTTTTAAAGCAGTAGAAACCCCTTAAAGGATTGTGGAATAACAACTCCATTTGGATATCTTGATAAATAGTTTTTGTTTTGCTTTGTTTTTGTTTTATTGTTAATGTAGACTTCGCTTAGAGACTAGAATACAAAAGAATAGGAAAGATAATGCACTATAAATAGCTCGTTTAATGCCACTGGGGAAAGCAATTCAAAAAAGGATTAAACAGTGTACCAAAAAGGTCCTAGAGTTTCCTTTAAGAAGGCCCAAAACTTTTACACTGAAAAAAATGGTTGGGCTGTGGTTGCTATTTTAATTAATACTTATCTTTCATTGAGAACTTTCACAGTAACGTTAATTACTGGGAATTATCATGGGTGCCTTCATTGTCATACCAACACAATTAGGAGCTGTTATCATAAAGCAGTTCTGGGTCATGACAATACTAAACAACTGCAAAGAGCCTTTGGGTTAGCTTACCATCTCTAGACCTAGAAATCTGTCAGTTTTCCGAATGACTTCTTTCAAAAGCAAGCCTTTCCCAGGTTTTTCTACTCTTGAAATTTTTCAAGAGCTCTTCATGAAGTTGTCATATGGTATTAATGCACAATGAGCATCATTCATTAAGTCTACATTAATCTGACAGACATTATACTTTAAACAATTACTGCCTACTGCCTTACCTTTGTCCTTTGTGAGCTTTAATTTCACATGTCAACAGTAATCACTTTGGAGTGTGATATTTGTAGATACAAAAATGTCTTGCCTTGGCAAATGTGTACTTGAAAGGTAATGCCTGAAGCTAGGAGCCCTTGCAATTTTGCTTGCTTCACATATTACTACTCTTTAAATAAGTTTTTAGGTTTAATGTCCCTTATGTAATTTTTTGTTCCATTGCTTTAAATAAAAATATTTTCTCTTTTATTAATGCAATATAAATCACTATGGCCTATTATTAAACAAGCAAATTTTGTTCTTCACAGTAATATGAAATCCCTTGGATTTTAAGTGACAACCATGGTATAGAATTGACTTTTGTTTTTTATAGTGAGGATGTTGGTTAATCTCCTGCCTTTAATCTGTTTTCAGTGAAACTGTTTTATTGGAAAAAATGTTGGATAAATCCTTTTAAGACTTCTTTAAAAAGCATTTTTTCATAGTTAAAACATTAAAAACAAAACTGGCAAATAAGAGAAAAGTGTATTGTGAATATGTAAAGAACTAATAAAAATAATAACTCATTTCTTGATAGAAATTAAACAAAAAATGTGCACACTCCGTTCACAATGTTGATATACACAGCAAATAACTATATGAAGAAATGCATAACCTCCCTGAAATAAAAGGAATGCATATTAAAAAGATAATAAAATACTGGTATTTCCACTTGTTTGATAGTAAAGGTGAATAAAATATTAGCTCTCAAGTTACCAGTGTAATGAGTGCATAAAGACATAAACACTCTAATCTTCTGTTCACAAGAGTACAGTTTTTAGTCTTTCTGGAAATGAGTTTGGCTATATATACCACATTTTAAGTATTACACTGTTCATCTATCCATTTTAATAATTACATAAAGAATTTATGCTAAGGAAATAGTAGAATAGGGGCATAAAGATGCATGCATATGACTACTCATCACAGCATTGTTTGTACTGAGAATAAACTAGAAACAACCAAGGTATCATTCTCTGGGAGTTGGCAGAATGCCACATGGTACACTCATAAAATGGGTTATTATTTACCTAGTGTAAATGAGAAGTAAAAGTAATAGTTTCCTTTTCAAATATTTTTGTCTTTGCTTCCCTCACAGCATACCTTTTTTTCCTCTAATGTTTCTGGATTTTGCCTCTCTTTGAAGTTCATTCCTCTGAAATGAGGAGATAAATTTTGGATCTCACAAAATTCTACCCAAGATTGCTTCCCTTTTCATACTTTCTCCCTTGATCATATTTTTTTTTCAAACTGTGGGTGCTGGCCCAGTCTTGAGGCATGAAATCAATGTAAGGAGTGATAACCAATATCTTAAACATTTATTGCAAAGGACATAGCATGAGCAAATGTCGAGAAATGGTGGTTTGTTTGAGGAATTTCAAGAAGTTCTGGAAAACTCAGCTGTTACATTCATTT
The DNA here is from genome assembly GCF_003009895.1 of Hyaena hyaena. NCBI lineage: Eukaryota > Metazoa > Chordata > Mammalia > Carnivora > Hyaenidae > Hyaena > Hyaena hyaena. The sequence continues at coordinate 1,484,737 of NW_024081086.1, read as the reverse complement.
GGACAAGTTGTAGGATGTAAGCCTGCTGAGAAAGGCCATGGAGGGCATGATATGCTGTGCAAAATAGATGGTTATTTTATCTTGAAAATGATGAAGAGACAGTGATATTTTAAACTGGATATTATTGAGGAATTTAATGCACTTACTGTCTGTAAGCAGGAAGAACAGTGCATATATATTCCATTTACTGGAAATGTAAATAAGACATTCTAACATATCTTGATGGCTAGGGTGATATCCAGGCTCACCAAAACATCTCTGCAGATACTGAACTTATATCAATAATCTATTAGGACCTATTCAAGTAGCTAGTCACCCAAATATTCATCATTGTACTTTCAGGGCTGTTGCATTTGTAACACCTATCTGCGATATTTACTGTTAAATCAGAATCCCAGAGCAAGTGTGTCTGAGTCACAGAAAGAAGAGTATTCATCTTATCCTGTACAATTACGATGCGTGTTAACTCTGCAGCCACAGCATCCAATTATTATGGTAATCCTCATTTTATTTGGATTCGATCAAGTCCAACGTAACTTGTTAAAGCAGTTGTTCTTTTGGCTGGTTAGAAGACTGTGAAGTTAGACTTCACATTTTTCTTGAAGCCATCTTTAGAAATCCCATAAAAGCTTGTTCTTTGTTAGGCGCCCTTAAATTTGGGTCAATACTGTGCTCATAGTGAATCCACTGCAGGGATGAAGGAAGGCTTTCTAAAAAAAGAAAAACCTAGGGTGCCTAGGTAGCACAGTTGGTTAAGCAGCCGACTTTGACTCAAATCATGATCTCATGGTTCGTGAGTTCAAACCCCATATTGGTGCTCTGTGCTGACAGCTCAGAGCCTGGAGCCTGCTTCAGATTCTGTGATTCTCTCTCTCTCACTCTCTGTTTCTCAAAATTAAACGTTAAAAAACTAAAAAGAAAATACAGAAGAAAAACCTATCTGAAAAGCCTATGCAAATTAATTTTCTCCCAAAATCTTTGTCATAGCAATTTAGCTATGACTGAGCAGTGCAGAAATAGTTTGCCACTTTATCATTGTCTTATTTTTTCATATCAGTGACAATGTTTGAATAAATTCTAAAATGTACTACACATGCTCTGACTTATGAAGCATAATATTCTGTAAACACATAGCTCTCGTCTTGATGATTCAGAGTCACCATTATAGTTTTGCAACTCATAATAATTCCTTAAACCTATGTAATGCGTTATAGTAAATAGATGTATATTCAAATATTAAATAATGTTAAATTACATATTTATGTTATCAAGTTCCTAAAATAGTTGAAGCTATTTAAATCTATACTTAACAGCCCCATCCTTCAACATTTTGAGTAGGCAGTGTGGCTTTCTCAAATAATGCCTTTCCTTGTAAGGAAAAGCCGATGACTTGTGTGTGTAAAACAAAAGGGCGTTTTATTAAAATGTCAGTTTGAAGTGTCATCTTACTAATTTTTTGTTTTGTTTTTGTTTTTCCTTTGAGAGTTATGGGTCTCGTTGCCTATCATATACATTTTTTAAAATTTTAGTACCTTCAGGGTCTGATTATTAAGAAAATATAGCAGGCACATGGGAAGGGAAGGAGTCCCCAGTTTCAGAAAGGAAAACGAACGGATTTTTCAAGGTTTGGTCTAGTGCCTATGACACTTATAGGTGTATAGTCTGATTCCAAAGATAAGAAAAGACACAGGGGAAGGAGAAGACTTAGAGTGTGGAAGACGGAGATTAAAGGATTATACGAGATTTGATCCTATGGGGGAGAAAATAAATAAGCAAGCAGTGAATGAAAGAACAAGCTAATAAAAAGCAATCTTAACTCCATATTTATTGAACACCATTGATAATAATTTTTAGGTTTTTCAGGAAATGTCTCTAAGTTTATTATTTTTAAATTCCCACATACTTCCCTATTATTGCCGGCTGCTATGTGTGTCTTCCTAGTGACCTTTGAAAGAGGATCTAAGAGCTGAGAAAGACTCAAATGGAAGTATGCCCAGATAATGGCCGTGAAGATGAGTCCCTGGAGGCCATTCTTTGGATTCGAAGAAGAGCTGGAGGGGAGGAGGGGTGACCTGGAAACTAAACTAAGATCCAGAAGTGAACCCGGACAATTAAATCTTGCATAAGGTCCCTGGGTGATTTGCCTAAAAATATATCAGCAGTCCTGTTATTTTAAGCCACTTAGGCATGAAAGCAGACTGTATTCTACTACCTTCCTAAGCTAAGGAACAACATTTACAGAAGGGGAGAGCAAAACAGAACTATTCTTAAATATTTTATAGAAGAGTAATCATAGGTATCTTAGACTCCATTTGCCTTTGGTTAATTATGTGCTACTTATTTCTTTAATTTTTGCTTTTGCTTTTTTTTTCCCCTTTTCCCTGCCAGAAGAATAATCTCACCCAACTTTGAATTAATGTTATCTTTATTAAAGTTATTACAGTAAGAACACAACATGAGATCTATTCTCTCAACAAATTTTAAGTGTCCAATAATACATTATTGTTGACTGTAGGTACAGTGTTTTACAGCAGATTTCTGGAGCTTATTCATCTTACTTTGCTGAAACTTTATGCCCAGTGATTAATAAATCCCCATTTTCCCCTTCCCCTTGGCTTCACTTTTTTTTAAATGTTTATTTAGTTTGAGAGAGAGAGAAAAAGAGAAAGCACGAGCAGGGGAGGGGCAGAGAGAGAGGGAGACACAGAATCAGAAGTAGGCTCCAGGCTCTGAGCTGTCAGCACAGAGCCCGACATCTATCATGACCTGAGCCTAAGTCGGACACTCAATGGACTGAGCTACCCAGGTGCCCCTGGATTCACGTTTTAAATAAGCAATTCATAGCTTTGCTTTGTGTGCTAATGTTGGATACCTAACTTAATTGTTCTACTTGTTCAGTCAATCTTTCATGAATATCAGATAACTTGTAAAAGTGCCCAGTAAAAACCTGACAGGCCATCCATGCTCTTAAATATTAGTGGCAAATATTCTTATAAATAAAATATCCTATGTTAGGCATTGTAAACGCTATTAAGATGAATTAAAAACAAAGTCTATCCTCAAAAACTTTTCAGTCTAATAAGAAAAAATAACCCATGCATGCTGTAATAGGAAAATGTTAGGAATGGCTCATAGAAAGTCTTTTCACTTTTGACCGTCTGTTGTCTATCCTCATTTTGCTAATGGCAGACCATAGGAATTTTCCTTTTCTTCTTTATATGGCTAGGTCAATAATGATCATCTCCCTGATACAGGTGAGTTGATCCAGAAAACTTGCTGACTCCTTGATTTCCATGAAAAGGTTCAGGAAAAATTAAAAAGTTCTGACATGCTCTGACTTGGATCAGGTGAGTTTCACTTTCTACAATTGAGTCCAGCAGCTTATGTGGGAATTGGAAGCTGTGACTGCTATCTTTGGAAGAGTCAGTTGTTGCACACTTTTGAATCTAGTTAATCTCTAGAGTATACACCTCAATAATAAATAACATTTTTAGAATTTGACCAGAAAGTCTAACTCTGTGGAGTCTGTGTTTTATTTTTTTTAAATAGATTTTAGCACTTTGCCTCACTGTATTCAACATTTTAAATCATTTATATATTTGATCATCAGAAAAAAAAAACAATACTGGCAGGTACAAAGTTGAAGTCATCTGCCGTATCTTTTTGTCTACCTCAATGGAGCTGCTAGCCAGCTCTCTAATATTCACACTGGGGAAATCTCATTTCCTGATTTCATTTGGTTCCTAGTAAGTGAATATGCTTTCATTTTAACACCTACATTCTGCTTTTTAAATTTCATGCTATATGCATGGATATCTGGATATATACATGGGAAATCTTTGACTTATTCTATCCACCCTATTGCAGAATTAATTATCTCTACATTGGCTCTGGGTACAATGGGAGCATTGGGATTTTGAGGAAAGAGAATTATTTTTACGCCATTCTTTCATCGTTAAAAGCATTAGTCACAATAGAAAATTTCCTTTTAGATTTATATTTTAATAATCTGACATTGATGAATGGTAGCATGTGGGATAAATGTAGAAGAAAGTCTTTCAGTGTTTTCATCCTAGATGCCAACATCATGGAATATATTTTAATTAGCTTTTCTCTACCTTATACTACCTTCTAAGTAATACCCTGGTCCACATAAAACATGCCTTTCTCACCATCATTTTTGGTGTAGCTGTCCTCTAATCTGGTTTGACTTATGCAAGTAGAGAATTAAGCTCTTTATTTTCAAGGAACATAGTAACAAAAGAAAACAAATCTAACTTACGTGTCTTGAACAAGTTTTCTCTCTTGATCTTTCCACAGAACATTTTACCTATGTTCTGAAAATGTAGACTTAAGCCCTCTAGTTTCTGATTTGTTAAAATATTTTAAGAGGTACAGATGACATTACAAAAAAAAAAGTCCCTGTTAGGTTAGTGGAGTCACATGCAAAATAAAAATCAGAGGTGGTTACCTGGGGTCAATATTAAAAGAAAAGTTGACCACAAAAATGTCATTGTGTGGATAGAGTCAGATATAATACATCATTTTTTTATAAGATAAGGGTGAATCCTTAGATTTGGTAATGAAATTCTGACAAATCACTTGATTTGAATTCCATCCCTCGAGGTATGAATTTCATGAGTAGGGCTGTAGATTTCCAGATTCTCATTGACTAATGAAAAATATTTTTTCCTCTAGCTTTACAGTCCAATGTCAACTGCCTTCCTTGAACTTTGTGGACTACAGGCTGTCAATCTGATCGCTCCTTCATATAGCACAGTTGATTAAGCTTCATGCTGAATACAAATGTGCTGTTTCTAGGACACTTCAAGAACCATCTAATCCCATAAATTTCTGTTCTAGCCAACACTTCCTCTATTAGCTTTACTCGAATGGCCCTTTTTGGTGAGACTTTTTTTTTAAGAAAGAATTCATCTTTCCCCCAAAATTACAGATCTAGCTTAAGAATAAAGAAATTATGTTATTTCCTGTATAAAAAGAAGATGGACACAAATATACATTTTCCATCTCTTATCAAATTTATTCCACTTAGGGAGAAAGCCAAAAAGAACATTATTTATGATGCACTCCAAAATTACCTGGCTCTTTTTCTCTGGACAGGAACTTATTGGAGCTAAGCATTTTGAAATTAGTATAGAACTCAGACTGTTCATGTCTTCTTGACACCAACCTCTCAGTTCTACTACAGAATACAATATTACAAATATATGAAGGTGCCTGGTCCTCTTCAACCTTCAATCATCCCACCCTTGCCTTTGCTGTTAAGCTTTCCGTCACATGGGCCATATTTCAAATTCTCATACCTATTTGTCACTCCACTCATGGATTCTGCTTCTTGGTCTTTGTATTTACTCTTCCTTCTTTCTGGATTGTCATGCTCCAGTTGTTTGAATAGCTGCTTTTTCATCTTATTTAGAACTAGACTCAAATGTAACCTCTTTGCAACATATTCCCTCCTTCGAAGCACTTAGCATTGCCTAGAACTACGCTGTCCAGTATGGAAGCCACTAACCTCAGGTAGCTACTTAAATTTGAAATTGTTAAAATTAAATGTAATTTAAGTTGAAAATTAAGTTTCTGAGTCACATTAGCCATATTTCAAGTGCTTGGGAGCCACTTGTAGCTAGTGGTTCTGTGTTGCATAGTGCAGATCTGGAACTATTATGTTCAGTTATTTATTCTTCTATAATCTGTTTCCTCCCCACGTACACTTCTCCTTCCTCTCCCTTTGTTTCTCTCAACTGGCATGTAAATCTCAGGAAAACTGAGCTTGTTTATCTCCTTCACTGGTGTTTCTCCAGGCCAGGAACAGTGTGGCAAATAATAGATTCCTAGTGAACATTTGCTCAATAAATAATGGATATTAAAGAACAGAATGAACAGCTTTCAGATGTGCTATTCTAGAATAGCATTTAACATTTAGAAGGATGTTTCTCAATATTCAACTGATTTAACAGGGAAAAAACAAAGAGACACTATTAGTACTGTAAGTCAGCTCTTTTAGTTCAGTTTTGAATTGTCTTGGAGGAGTCATTAGAAAATAACATTTCCTAAATAGATGTTCTGTGGATGTTTTACCGAGTTTATTTGTTTATCTTTAATATTATGTCCATTATAAAGCATTGTAACAACATCCCTTTCCAGGTTAAAACCTTTTCAGAGTATCTTGGTGTTTTGTTTTTGTCATCTGTTTGGTTTGGTTTGGTTTTTGATCCCTTTCTGGCTAAAACTAAGTAAGGCTGGGCATCTTATATTGTTAGTTATTTTTGATTCCCCCTGTCTAGTTTGACTTCATAAACTTCTTCCAAAGATTCCTCTTAGGCTGGGGAAGGAGTTGTTGTTTTTGTTGTTTTAAGGAAACCAAGAATAGAATATTGTTGGGTGTTATGGACTGAATGTTTTTGTTTCTTCAAAATTCATATGTTGAAGCCCTAACCCATCATTCAATGGTGTTTGGATTCGGGGGGCTTTGGGAGGTAATCAAGGATAGATGAGGCCATGAGGGTAAAGCCTCATGATGGGTTTTGTGCCCTTACAGGAAGAGACACAGAGGGCTTTTTTGATATTACTTTCTATGCACGGACACAAGGAAAAGAACATGTGAGCATATAGTGAAATGGTAGCCAACAACAGACGAAGAGAAGAGACCTCCGAATGAAACCTATCTCACTGACACCTTGATCTTAGACTAAGAGCTTCTGGAAGTGTGAGAAAATGAGTTTCTGTTGCTTACACTACCCAGTCTAAGGTATTTACTTCAGCAGACTGAGCTGACTTGTAAGACATTGGAGAAAGAAGGAAAAACAGAAAGAAAGAGGAAGGACCCAGGCCCATATTCGCAGACCCAACCTGATCATGTTGCTTTCTCTAGAAACACTTTCCTCTTGGCTACTCCTTCCTTAGAGCCACATCACTTGTTTTAGGGTGACACTTCTTTCCTGAGGAAAGTTAACCTTCCCTTCATCATCGTATCTAGAGAAACATAACCTAGAATAGAGAATCTGTGGTCCTGACCTTGATTCTCTTTGGTATCCGACTTGAAGACAAAGGATAGATAGTACTCATTTCTTACCTCCTTGTAACTTTTTATTTTGATATGATTGCATACTTTACAAGGTGCAAATCTCATACAAAGAACTCCATGCCCTTACCCAGAACAACCAGTTTACATTTTGTCTCATTTGCTTTATCATTCTCTCTCTCCACATACATATAATAATATTAAAATTTTTGAGATAATATAATTTACAGTTAATTGGGAATAATTTGCAAACATTGTGTTCCTTTACATATAAATGCTTTGATTTATTTTTCCTTAGAACAAGGACATTTTCTCATACCTAAATAGAAAATTATAAACATAATCATATAATTTAAAAGTTTAATTTAACACTTAATGCTAAATTAAAATTCATACTGTTGATGCTTAAATGTGGGCTGACTTACATGTAGATTTTTTACAGTTCAGTACAGCAGATGTATTTTCTCTTCCTTATGATTTTCTTAAAAACATTTCCTTTCCTCTAGCTTACTTTATGTAGGAAAATAGTATATAAAATATGAAACATACATAATGTGTGTTAATCAACTGTTTATGTTGTCAGTAATGCTTATGGTCACCCATAGGCTATTAGTTGTTAAGTTTTGTGTGAGTCAGTAGTTAATACATGGATTTCTAATTATGTGGGGTATCAGTATCTGTAACCCCCAAATTGTTTCAGGGTCAACAACTTTATACAACTTATATAATAATAAAATAATTGTATACTTATAAAAATCAAGAAATTTAACATTGGTACAACAGTATTAGCTAGTCCACAGTCTATATATACATTTCATCAATTTTACCTGTAATATACCTTATGCTTTTTTTCCCCCCAAATCCACCATCTAGTCCAGGAACATGCATAATTTTGGTTGTCATGTCTCTTTAATTTATCTTAATCTAGAACATTTCCTAAGGTCTTACTTCTTTCTTGACCTTGACATTTTGGGCATTATGAAGAATAAATTCTAAAGTGTTTGACATTTTGTTCTATTAGTGCATTCACTAGTCTATTTGCATTACAGTCAAAATTCCAAACCTCTCTTAAGTTCAACCCTTCCCTCTTATCCAGCTCAGGTCTATTTTTGACTGGATGCCGATAGTGGGAAAGGGAGACGAGGTCATCTTGTTTTCTGCTCCCCCCTCTCCTTCTTTAGTCTTCCTGTCACTGCCTTTTCCTTATACAACTGCCTCTTGTTCTTGACTTCTTGAGTGAGCAGTGGGGAAAGGTGTGGGGCAAGCGGGAGCAAAAGCCGTACCTCACCACCTTTGCTGTGGTTGGCGTTGCCCTTCCACGGGCCCTACTGAGTTCAGAGCAGACTCTAATGGCCTTGGAGATTCTTCACTAGAGCTTTTGACTACAATAGCATTGCTCCTCTTGCTGGCCATCTAGGATGTATTTTCAGCTTCTGAATGTGATGAATGTATGTCTGTCTTCTCTCTGATGGTTCCTTAGTCCTAGATGAAGTTGTCTCAGTCCAGTATCCTTTTTGCATGGCTGACATCTGTTTACTCCATGAAAAAAGGCATCTTCTCTGCTGATTTGGAAGCATAACTGGTTTCTTTTTTTTTTTTTTTTTAAATTTTAATGTTTATTTTTGAGAGAGAGAGAGAGAAAAAGAGAGAGAGAGAGAACAAGCAGAGGAGGGGCAGAGAGAGAGAGAGAGAGAATTTCAGGTTCCAGTCTCTAAGCTATCAGCACAGAGCCTGATATGGGGCTCAAACTCATGAAGTGCAAGACCACAACTTGAACCGAAGTCAGACACTTAACCAACTGAGCCACCCAGGCTCCCTGCATATCTGGTTTCTAATGTGCTTGCTTATGCTCCCTGTATAGCTGAGCAGGCAATTACATTAAGTTTCTCTTAAAATATTTTGAGGCTATGAGTTGGAAATATAATCCCCAAACTCCAAGGGTCATATATCAAGCTTTTAGTGTGTCTCATTGAATTCTCTCTCACCTGACTAGAGGTGAAGGGAAGTAATCCTCTCCCTTCCTTCTTCCATGGGGATCAGAAAAAAAACAAAAACAAAACAAAAACAAAAAACCATGGCAGTTTAACTGTTTCAAAGAAAAGAGTGGTTTAATATTTCTGACATTGATCTTTTCTTTTTTTTTAATGTTTATTTACTTTTGAGAGAGAGAAAGAATGGGTTATGGGCAGAGAGAGAGAGACAGACAGACAGACAGAAGATCCCAGGCAGGCTCTGTGCTAACAGCAGAGAGCTGGATGTGGGGCTCGAACTCACGTACCAGGAGATCATGACCTGAGTTGAAGTCAGACGTATAACTGACTGAGCCTCCCAGGTGCCCATGACATTGATCTTTTCTAACCTTCTTTAACCTATACTCTGGAAAGGAACATTGGCCTGAGTGTCACGAGATCCAGTTTGGCCACGTACTTTGCTCATCCTGCCTTAGGTGGTTGAACATTGCACTTTAGAACGTGGAAGAACATACTTTGTTGTTTAGTTCACTGCTTTAGGGGGCATTAGTAAAAACTGAGATAGAGGCCCATGTAACATCCGGTATAGTGATTAGTTCTTCCAAAGGCAATTAAGTAAACCATTGTAGCTCTTGTCTTCCTAGAGAGAAAACGAATGTTAAGATTAACCTTCTAATGGGATACCCTTCTATACATGAGTGGGAGTTCTAAGACTAATAACCATCCTAGTCTGGCATACAACATATGTGTGCTTTAAGTGAAAGTGTAAAAATATCCTGTGAGACTTTTTGTATTTTTAGAGATTGTTTGGTTCTTCTACTCTCTACGTTATAGTGACTTTTTCTGCACAGACTACAGGAAAATTTTCTCAGTCTTTAGTTCCAAAAATAATCATACTTCTCCTGAGTAGCAGATTTTTCTTTTTAATTTGATGGACACTGCAATTGGATGTTTCTCACTTATGATGACCACTGTACTCACTGAAGCCAATATGGAAAAATGTGCAAAACTGCAAGATACATGTTTTGTCTGTAGTTACAATCCAGGCTTATATCATTTTCCTTTCCTTCTTTTATCTTTCTTTGAATTTCTTCACTTTTTCTTCACTTACAGTCTGACATTTAAAAACATCCTTTGTGCAGCAAAGTATGCATAAATTTATTGGAAGGATAGATATTAATATTTTATTTCATACCAGAGAAGGACATTATTTCCATTTCCTGCATGCTTTAGGCAACAGGATAGGATAATTTTAAAGTATATAAAACCTAAGTGTTCTCAAATATCTTTTAGAGTGGCTGGGGAATCATTTAAAAATATGACAAGCAAATCTAATTACTGAGATTTTTTTGTTTCTTTAGATGACAAATTCTAAAGAAATAAGCTTTATTTCTTTTTCATGTTTTTTCAAAAAATGTTTAATATTTACTTATGTTTTAGAGAGAGAGAGGTTGCGACTGGGGGAGAGGCAGAGAGAGAGGGAGACACAATCTGAAGCAGGGTCTAGGCTCTGAGCTTTCAGCACAGAACCCTATGTGGGGCTCGAACTTACAAGCCATGAGATCATGACCTGAGCTGAAGTCAGACACTCAACCAATTGAGCCACCCAAGCTCCCTTCTTTTTTGTGGTTTTGAATAGCTTCTGTTGGTAATTTAAATAGAGCCACAACCATAAGCGCAGCTGACCCTGAAAGCTGAAAGTGAGGGCACCTTTTAAGAGGTCCAGGGCTGAACCATGTGCGGTGCTGAGGAGCAGAAACGGAAATGATACTCACTGCACAGTTACCTGAGCCTGAGACAGCAGAACCTTCCATAGACTAGTTTGAACTCCACTAAATTTACAGTGGATTCTATAGAAGACTGAAACCTACACATGGATTATTGTTTGCTCATTTTAAAAAATTTTGATGATAATGATACCTTTTAGGTGTGTGTGTGTGTGTGTGTGTGTGTTTGTGTGCACGTGTTTATGGTTGTGTTAGTAGGAATGTTGTTGGGCTTTTCAAAGCAGGGTTAGCAGTCGGTTGTGGTCTGGTGTCTGATAATCTTTGAAAAGGATTAATTCAATTATTACATTTTTACTTGAAGCTTACATCACAGAATTACACACGATGGAAAGCGAGACTATTACTATTTTATTTTCAATGTTTGAGTGGATATTTGATTCATTTCAGTGTTGTTAGAAAATTAATATGGCATTATTTTTCGGATGATGTTTCCCATTGTAGTCACTATAGAAATGGGGCTATTAACACCAGCTCATTGAAAGAATATAGCTTCAGGAATGAATGTGTTTTTTTTTTTTTCCTTTCTATTAAAATGGTAGTTTTCTAATAGAGATACTGAATGTTGTGTATTCAAATATCTTTAAAGGAATAGTTAATTCAGAATTGAGTGCAAAGAAGCTGCAGAAGATTATTCATCCATGTAGATACAATTATATTGTGGTAGATAATGGATTTGTGTTATTCTTAATGTCTGTACATGGCTATAGTGGAGACTGAAGTTGTTTTCATAACTTTTCAGTACATTGAACGAAAGAAAAGCATGACAGTAGAAAGCATCTGATAAATTAAATGTGACATGTTTTTTATCCATATAAAATGGTTTCTGAGCAGCTGGTAATTGTGAATATTTTAGGAGTCTTTTTTGATGTGGAATACTTCTTCTGTGTGCAACACTAATGAGTTGTGAGTTGTACTTCATCAAATTGACAGTTTCCTTACTTTTGTAAATAGGAATGTGATACACCTTGTAAAAACTGGTAAAAGATACTCAACTCACCATGTAAGCACATGGCATTTTCTCTTTTTTCTTTCTCTTTCTATGTTTTATCATTAACTTTCCACTAAAAGAAGATAATATATAGGCTACCATTCACAGGGTGCTTAATAAATTGCAGCCTCAGGATAGGTACCATAAGGTATATATTTTCCATTGGATAATGATTATAGCTCAAATCAGCTCAAAGAAAAAAAAATGAAACTATGAGTTAGCTAACATAGGAAATGAGTGCACCAAGAAATTGCAGATTAAGTGTTTTCATATGAAATACCTGTCTTTGTTGTTGTTTTAATATAAATTATTTTTTCTTAAAGTTTATTTATTTTCAGAGAGAGAGAGAGAGAGCGCACAAGCAGGGGAGGGGCAGAGAGCGAGGAGAGAGGAATTCCCAAGCAGGCTCTGCACTGCCAGTGTAGAGCCCGATGCGGGACTTGAACCCACGGGATCATGACCTGCGCTGACGTTGGATGCTTATGCAACTGAGCCACCCAGGTGCCCCTAAGTTGTTTTTATAAAATAAAAGATACCTTACATTCCTATAGCTTTTATAAAACTTTAAAGCATAGTTTTACAGTGCTAATCTTTGTAAAGATCCTGTGAAATAGGAGGCTTATGCAATATTCTCATTTTATACATGAGGGGAGTTACTGAAAGGTGAGTATTAGTCACAGAGTGGGACTAGAATGCAGATTCTTGCACTTTAATATATAGTACTATTTTCCCTAAATGGTAGAACAAAACTAACTGTACTAGGAACATGGACACTTCTAGGATAAGAGTTATCCAAAGAAAACTAAAGATGTGAAGATCAGTTAATCAGGAAGTATTTGGAATGTTAACTCATTCCTTGGTGGAACATTATATATTAAGACTTCTATTAAAACAACCATAGTATTGTAAACTCTGAGTGGGGCTGAAACTCAGTGTTCAGCTTGTATCGATGAGCTAGTACAGCTGCTGGCAGCCTTTCAAATCAACGAGCCCTCTTTATTCTGTTTTATACTTCAGGATGCTACAGAATATTTCGATGGAAAAAGTGGTCTAATGCCAACTAACCTATTCTCTGACCACTGATTGGTGATCTTCAGGAAAACTTCCAGTAATAATAATTTAGACTCTCACTAATAGACATGATAATGATGATACCTTATGCTTTTAGGGAACATGACTGTTTTCCAAAGAATTTCACTTGGATGCTTCTAGAAATACGTCAAAATTGGTAATCTTAAAATTCTTTCCAAGACCCTCAAAATTCTAAATAATATATAAGAAACCTCTTTTTGATGTAGATGAACTCACAGATAATTAAGGGACATTCTTAGAAACTAAATACCAAAAAACTAGGGTGGGTCAGATGTGATTAAAGTAGGGTTAACCCACAGGCTAAGGGAGACTGAACTGGGATCAGTCTTAGTCCAGAGGCTTGTGATTTCCCATTTTCCCATGTGAACAAAATTGCAGCTTAGCCTGCTGCATAAATTTGAACCACCAAAAGACTGTAACCTAGATAGACTAGAAAACAATTTCTCCATCAGCACAAGAAAATGACAAGGAAACTTACAGGTACCAGAAATCTACTTTTGGCTTTTCCTAGCCCTCCTTGCAGAAGACCTGATGCAAGTCTTGTGCTTCTCCACTAAGTCTCTATGTTTTTAACACTTTTTTAATGTTTATTCATTTTTGAGAGAGAGAAAGAGAGATTCAGAGAGAGAGAGAGTATGAGTAGGGCAGGAGCAGAGAGGGAGACAAAGAATCTGAGGCAGGCTCCAGGCTCTGAGCTGTTAGCGCAGAGCCCTGCACGAGGCTCAAAGTCACGAACCGTGAGATCATGACCTGAGCTGAAGTTGGATGCCTAACCAACTGAGCCACCCATGCACCCTAGTCACTACTTTATGAGACAGGTATTCTGTGCTAAGTCTTATCTTTTCTAGACCAAACATTACCATTTTCTTCAAATACATTTATGTGGCATGGTCTTTAGTAACCTGTATGATTAAACATGTGAGTTAATGTGTACAAATTCTGTGTTCAAATTCTAGCTCTTTGAGTCCAGTTTCCCTTGCCTCTAAAATTGAGATGATCCTTTGAGACATAAATGAAGTTAGTAGACATGTAAACCAGTTGTAAAGAAAACTGTTCTATAAACACAATACACTTATCTTAAAGTCACTATTCGCATAACTTATAGCATAATAATAAATATCCATCATTTGAAAGTTATTGAAAGTAGAGTTTTTGGAGTCAGCCTTGGGTGGTTGAGTTTTAGCTCTTAACACTAACTTCTATGGGAACCTGGAAAATTCACTTAACATCTTTTTCCTCAGCTTTCCAATGTGTTCAATACGGTAGACAATACTAGGTCATAACTCATACAATTGAAATGAGGACTTTATTAAGTCACACATGTAAATTAACTAACACAGAGCATGACACATAGCTATTATATGTCATCATTATGCAGGTGACAAAAATGTTGTCAGATTGAACTGACAAATGAAATCTGAACATATACTCACATACACACACTAAAGTTGACATAATTTACCTATTGGGGAACTATATTGTACTCATGAAACCATTACATAGAGAGTAAGAAAAAGACAAAAAGAGAAGAGAGGCATCTGGATGGCTCAGTAGGTTAAGTGTCTGACTCTTGGTTTTGGCTCAGGTCATGATCTCTCGGTTTGTGAGTTCGAACCTTGCATCATTCTCCATGCTGACAGCTCAGAGCTTGCTCGAGATTCTCTCTCTCTTTCTGCCCTTTCCCTGCTCAGTCTTTCTCTGTTTCAAATAAATAAATAAATAAACTTAAAAAAAGGGAGAGAAAAGTAAGCAGAAAGCCAGGAAAATCTATAGTAGCAAAAACTGTTAACAATACCTTCACAGTGAGTGAGGGTGCAGAACCCTGTTGAAAATATATTTTAGGGGTGCCTGGGTGGCTTAGTTGGTTAGGAGTCTGACTCTTGGTTTTGGCTGAGGTCTTGATTACATGGTTTGTGAGTTCGGGCCCCACGTGGGGCACTGTGCTGACAATGCGGAGCCTACTTGGGATTCTCTCTCTCTCCCTTTTTCTCTGCCACTCCCTGATTCACTCTCTCTGTCTCTCTCTCAAAAATAAGTAAATAAATTTTAAAAATATATATTTTACATATATCTCAAAAAGCATAGTCCTCCCAAATCATTTAGTAAGAGAATACCCAACCTATACATGTTAATTGCAGTGAAGGTATCAGGACAGAGATAATAGAAGATTTAATACATTCTACATAAAGTGAAAATTACAGCAAAAGCTTTAGCGTTTAGAGGATTGAGTTTCTATTATCTAAAGAAATCACTGAAGTAGGTGTTTATTTCCAAATGATGATGGATAAGCCAAGGGTTCTGTAATTGCTTACTGAACAGATAAATGGTTGACCTAGACTTCATATGCCAGTTCCTCTTAAATGTGGTACAGCTACATAGCGGGTCCAGCTAGCCAAGGTAATGCGGATTCATCTTGTCACTTCTGCCTGCCAGGGTAATATTTTGTTTAGTCAAGCTGTGCTTTGCTTTGGCTTTCTTTGGTATATCAGTATGGTACAGAAAAAGAAATGGACTGGGTGGGAAAATCTGATGAAGTAGGTGTTTGTCCCATCTATAATTACTGTCTGTAATGTGTGGGTAATCAAGAGCCCAGTTAAACCTTTAGCCTTTTCTGCTGTTCAGAATTTGAAACAAGGGTCACAGTGGAAGTATGCAAATCTCAGATGCATAGTATTCTGCAAACTGATACAAAATGCTTAGCCATTGATTATTTGGTAGTGATCATAGGAGTAAAGAATTAAGTCCCTCTATATTTGAAGTGGATCACAAACTCAGAACTGTGAATCCTGGCACTGAAGAACAATTTCTATCAACGTTGTGTATTTTAAAGATTTCGTTCTATAGGTTACCTCTTGATGAAAATTCATGGGAAAATCTCACAGAAAGGGACGAAGGATATTTACTGCCAGTAGGTTTATACTATTAACGAGTTATATTCACAGTGGTATGAAATATTAGTTCTGTCAGCTTCTTAGAATTTATGGGACTTTGGCAGACCTTCGGCAATGCAGATAAGCATTGCTGTGCTCACATGGAATATCGGATGCATCCTCCTTGCAGTTTGAAAAGCAAATAGAGTACATACATTTATCAATTCTGACATTGATCCTCGTCTACTTGGCTCAGCAAAGAATCACCTAAATAATACAGTATTGAAAAACTGGAAGGCCAAACACAACAGGCAGTCTTACATTTTATAATTGAAATATTTAAAGGTATAAGTGAATTAAGGAATCTATTCTGATTTAAATGATTTATTTTTATTTTCTTAATGCCCCCTCTCTGAAAGAACTGCATGCAAACAGATGACTAACCATAACCTGATATTTTGTTTACTGTTGAAAATAAACAAAAACAACTTACATAAAATTTATTTATTTGTTTTTATTTGTTTTTATTTTTCTTTAAAAGTGATATTTCTTTATCTATTTTTCTTATATAGTTTATTGTCAAGTTGGTTTTCATATAACACCCAGTGCTCATCCCCACAAGTGCCCTCCTCCATGCCCATTAACCACCCTTCCCCTCTCCCCCACCCCATCAGCCCTCAGTTTGTTCTCAGCATTCGAGAGTCTCTCATGGTTTGAGAGACTCTTAACTATTTTTATCCTTCTCCTCCCTCATGGTCCTCTGTTAAGTTCCTTCTAATCCACCTATATATGCAAACATATGCTATCTGTCCTTCTCTGCCTGACTTATTTCGCTCAGCATAACACCCTCAAGGTCCATCCATGTTGCTACACATGGCCAGATTTCACTGTTTCTCATTGCCATGTAGTATTCCATTGTATAGATAAACCATATCTTCTTGATCCATTCATCAGTTGATGGACACTTAGGCTCTTTCCATGTTTTGGCTATTGTTGATAATGGTGTTGATAATGGTTGATAATTGGGATCCATGTGCTCCTATGCATCAGGATATGCATCCTGTATCCCTTGGGTAAATTCATAGTAGTGCTACTGCTGGGTCATAGGGGAGTTCTACTGTTAACTTTTTGAGGAAACTCCATACTGTTTTCCAGAGGGGCTGCACCACTTTACATTCCCAGCAACAGTGTAGGAGGGTGCCCGTTTCTCCACATCTTGGTCAGCATCTGTAGTCTCCTGATTTGTTCATTTTAGCCACTCTGACCGGCATACGGTGATATCTCAGTGTGGTTTTGATTTGTATTTCCTTGATGAGGAGGGATGCTGAGCATCATTTCATGTGTCTGTTGGCCATCTGGATGTCCTCTTTGGAGAAGTGTCTGTTCATGTCTTCTGCCCATTTCTTCACTGGATTATTTGTTTTTTATATGTGGAATTTGGTGAGTTCCTTATAGATTTTGGATACTAGCCCTTTATCTGATACATCATTTGCAGCTTTCTTTTCCCATTCCATCAGTTGCCTCTTAGTTTTATTGTTTCCTTTGCTTTGCAGAAGCTTTTTATCTTGATGAGGTCCCAATAGTTAATTTTTGCTCTTGATTCCCTTGCCTTTGGGGATGTGTCAAATAAGAAATTGCTGTGGTTGAGGTCAAGGAGGTTGTTTTCTGCTTTCTCCTTTATGGTTTTGATGGTTTCCTGTCTCACATTCAGGTCCTTTATCCATTTTGAGTTTATTTTTGGGTATGGTGTAAGAAAGTGATCTAGTTTCATTCTTCTGCATGTTGAAAATAACTTACATAAAAATTTAAACATCATTGTATAGTACCTACACTGAGATGTGGTAATTGGTTTATTGATCATGCTTAGAGAAATCACCTGTGTGTCTAATTTCACATTAAAATGACCTGTACTTCTTAAAGTTATTATATATCATTAAGAATGTGATCTTATGTAACTGGAATTTTATTTTTTTATGTATGCATTGGCCACAATGGGAGGAAACTTTGATATGGAATTTATTTCCTCTTCAGTTTGAATTTTATAGCACTTACAACCTCACAGAGTATATGAGTCATCTCACAGAGGAGTATATGATTAAGTATAATACAAATTAACTTATTAAGAAAAGCTTATAATCCTTACAGTTAATCAGGAAAAACTATTTTTTGTCACATAAAAGTTAGAGGACTAGATTATCTTCAAAAGAAATATTCTATAACCATGCTTTTTAAATTATATAATTTTCTATTTCTTTCTTTAAAAAAAGATTAACTTATTTAAAGTATGATAGGATGCTTAAATACTTTCAGGAGCCAGGCCATGACATAAGAGAGTAAGTGACCTAGGTGGAGAATGTTAAAAGATGTTGGCACTAACTTGGTTGCGGTTTGACCACTGTAACCCTTGGCTCATGTTGTTTATATTAAAATTATTTGAGAGACATTACTTGGGAATATGTTTGTGGGGTATGCTGGGCAGTGTAGAGCCACCAGCTAGAGCTTCCTGTCCAGTAGTGTTACTAGGGAAGCCACAGCTACAGCCTGTTAGATAGATGGTACAGTGGTACTTGTATTCTTTAAGAAATAGTAGCCTTTTCTCACAATGACAGTTTGGAAAACCGTTATCACAGACGTGAAATAAAATGCTATCATAATTTCTCTGCTAACAGATGTCTATCTCAGTCTCTTCCTGAGTAATCCATACATACTTTGTATTTACTCATTATTATCTTTTGGATATGTGAGTCTTTTCCTGCCTTCTGTAAGCAGTTAATGAGCTTAATTGGTTGAAATGATACCACCTTCAAAGTAGTGCAAACTTTTTCTGAACATGACCAAAACCCCCTTTTAAAACACCCCACAGCACCTCCCTCTCATTCCCACTTCTTCTGGTCTGTCCTCCTGCCTTGTTCTAGAATGTGGAAGTACGTTCATTTACTTATCCATGACTGGAAATTTAACACCAGCAGTGCGCCAATCCTGCTTTTGGGGAGCTTTACAGAAGCCAGTGAGGATGACAGACATTAATCTAATACAATTATGGCGCATGTTTCCCAGGCACTACGCATAGCTCTCCCAGTTACCCGTTACTACTTTACCTCTACCTGCCTTTCCCTCTGAGGAGTCTTCTCTCAGCTTCTAACCTGAATTACTTTTTTCTTATTTGGGGCTATCATTGTACCCTCTGTGCATTTCTATTTCTATTTCACTTATCCGTAATTACTCTGAATGCAATGTTTTGATTATTTGGGTATTTCCATCCTGCCGTGGAGTTTGTTAAAGTCAAGTGCTCTATTTTATCTTCCTTGGTAGCCACAGGCCTTCGTGAGGTACCTGGCCCCACAATACGTATTGAATGAATGTTTAAGTAATAAATAGCTCAATTGAAAAAATAACATATATGGGCACCTGGGTGGCTCAATCTGTTAAACATCTGACGTCGGCTCAGGTCATGATCTCACAATTCGTGGGTTCAAGCCGCCCATCATGCTCTGGGCTGACAGCTCAGAGCCTGCAGCCTGCATTGGATTCTGTGTCTCCCTCTATCTCTGCCCCTCCCTTACTCACACTCTGTCTCTATCTCTCAGAAATAAATAAACATTTAAAAAAATCAAAAAATAATATGTATAAATATTTAAACAAATTGACTTCCTGCATCTGACTAGATTTGCCAAGTTCAGATGATTTTTACAAGTCAGAAGCTTCAATTAATGGTGTCAGTGATTGATTGGCAAGCTGGCCTTTTTTAAACAAAATCTTATTACTCGTGTTGATTTTCGTATTGTAAATTATTACTGGGTTTATCATGTTGTTGTAAATAGTTACATGTGATCATATTATAGTAGGGATTTAACAAATATGGATTATATAAATTAATGAATGGTTATTCGTGTTTTAGGGGAAATTGATAAATGAAAGTTTCTAATGTTCCTTCAGGCTTGGAATTTTTATGCTAAAATATTGATTTTATAGGAAACTTGAAAATACAGTCCATGGCTTGAAAGTAAGCATGTCAGAATATAGGAGTCTACACAAATTGAAATTATAATAAGGAATTGACATTATGAGAATAACATTTATGAGCTATTTTTATGAAATGAATGTTTACTACTGTAAAATGTTTTAGCCCCTCTGTTATCATTATTAAGAACTGAAGCTCTTGACTTTTTTGCTTTGCTGTACTATCCATTTCTTTTTCATTTTTTTCATCTTTCTTGTGCAGATTCTATACTCTGTCATTCTCTGCCACCCTGTCATGTCGTCATGTCCGTGATTTCTTTAACCTTTAAGATTTCTCCTTCCTTCTCTAACCATTGGTCACTTTTTTTTTCTATCTATTCCTGCTTTATCTTTAAGTCTAGGCTTTCAGATTAGCCATCCTTATCTATCTTCTAGAAGGTAGACTGTCTTGTCCCTTTTGATTAATTAGAATCTGTTCCTTGGGTGCCTGGGTGGCTTGGTCAGTTAAGAGTCCTCTTGATTTTGGCTCAGGTCATGATCTCATGGTTCATGAGTTGGAGACCCCGTGTCAGGCTCTGTGCTGATAGCATGGAGACTGCTTGGGATTCTCTCTCTGCCCCTTCCACATTTGTGCACACATGCTGTCTCTCTCTCTCTCTCTCAAAACAAACAAACAAACAAACAAAAACGTTTAAAAAATTAGAAATTGTTCTCATTTAATTTTTATCTAACTCAACTTCTTGTCTCCAAAATTACTTTTTATCCATAGGTTTACCTTCATCCTAATCAAGGCAAAGGCATGGGTCCCTATTGGCAGTTGTTTCAGCAGAAAAAGTCTGCATAAACTGCATCTCAATATTTTAATCCTCTTATAATTTGCATTGCTTGGCTTTGACTGGAATCAACAACTCTAGCTTCTTTGCAGAGAGTTAGTGTCTGCAGTGTTGGTTTCTTAGGCTTTGTTGGCAGAATTATTTCTGAATAAAGAACTGACCACTTGACATTTTTATGCCAGGCTGTCTTGTCAAAGGCTATGGCTTTTCCAGAGATCGAGTTTGCTGTTTTTTGGAAGCTATGACTGAACTTGAAATTGTCTTATATGCATTCTTCCTATCTATTTTGCTTATTGTTGATCCATTTCATTTCATCTTGCAAGAACTCATTGAATGTCCCAATGACATCCATTCTTCCCAGGCCACTTTGTTGCTAGATTGCCATAAGCCTAAATTTATAAAGCTGGTTATTCTATTCAGTGAATTGTCCACTTAACGTACAGGATTGTCTGGATAGAACTGATCAAATCATTGCATGGTGCCAGGCAACCAACCACCAGGAGCTATTGCCCTTTTATCAGCCTTCAGAATCTTTGTAGAACTCAAAATACAAAAAGGACATGTTCCAGTGGCTTCTCAGAGGTATTTAATTTACACATTTAATCTAATCTTAACAAATATTTATTGAGAACAAACTTGTTTACTGGTTCTAGGTCAATGACAGAAAGTTGCAGGTAAAAGTTTGTGTTGTGTGTATGTGTGTATGAAAATTAAGATAATTGGGGAGTTGTAACATTTTTTTACCTATGATTAAAGTTGTCCTCACCTGCAGGCTGAATCGTGCCCAGTTTTTCAGGCAACCCTGGCACAGGCAGGTCAGGAAAGAGCAGCTTAACACCTTTGGTTTAGATTTGCTGCTCTATGCTTTAATATCACTGTGTCTGAGATTAGTCTGTAGGTACCCCCAGGCCCAAGAAGCAACCACTCAGAGGCTGTATTTCTGATTTCTCCTGGGTTTGTTTTCTTACCTAAGTTTGATCATATTTTCAGAATACATCTAGAACTAAGGCCAGGACCTCAAACGCATAGTATTTTGTTAAGATTCCAGGTACTCTATTTAGTACTTACCATCTGCTCCTCTCTGGGGCTAGATCCACAAATTAGGTGATTTTTCAGAGCTATACTGTTGCCCTTTCTTGTCTGTCTAACCACAGCTTGTACTGAGAACTCTGCTAATCGCTTTACATAGATTATATCCAGTTCTCATAACATTTCATACTACAGTTTATGAAAATGAACAAGAGTAGCTGAGATCCAATGCCTCGTCAGTGTCTGACTTAATTTTGGGTACCATAAGTCCCCTAGAACTTCTGCTGTAGCACTTTCCAAAAGAAGAATGGACATCTTTGGTAGCAGATCAATCCAATCTGTTACCTGATCTTCAGATTCTGGAGGCTGCCTTGATAACTTCTCTCCCAATTCAGTCTTGTAGCCAATCAATATCACTCATTGTTCTTAATTGCAATCAATGGTTGCAGACTCTAAACGGCAATGGTTTAATTATAAGGTATTTGGTAGTTCATAGGATTCACGGGCTTTAGAAAAATTGATGGGAAAACGAGGCTCGATTGAGGCTAAGTCTTCAGGAGATAAGCTTAGAAGCATGCAATAAGACTGGTCTTGTAAGAGCATTAGCCCAATGGCTACTATGCAATAAAAGGGAGGGGTGCCTACCATCCTAGTGAGGTTAGGTCTGAGCAGAGAACGTGATCTTGCATCATTTGGATCATTATTACCTCTGATGATGTCTCCAGGAGTATCCGGCCACCTCTGCAGAATTCCCAAACTGTGCACAGAGGCTGAAGCTTCTTTTTTTATTCCTATTCAAATGCTTGTATCTTTTGATTTCTGCATTTGTTATTTGGAGCTTAGATCACTTGCCTGCTTCCCAACTGTAAGTGAATCTAGGAATTTCAATTTGGCCTTCTGAACTGGAATAGTGAAACTCTTTTTTGAAATATCTTTAAACACTAAAGAGTTTTTCAAAAGACATTGTGCAGCCCCATGTATGATGAGGCCCACCACAGAATGCTAGCCTTCAGCTTCATTACTCACATATATCCCTCACTTCCAAATATCTCCTTTGGCTGACCAATTCATAGTGATTAAAAATACAGATCAGGCCCCACGTGCCAAATTTAATAATAATTTTCTATACTGTGAAACTATTGCAGAATTAATTGCTGTTGAGTGCTATTTTGCAGGGCTTATTGTAAAATAAAGGAGTTGTTTCTTAATATTTGCTTATGAATTCAAGTTTCACATTCATTTTTCTTGGTTTTATAATGGGCTTTTGATATCTATATTTATACTATCTGTGGCTCACTTAGTTCTCTACCAGTCTTCCTGGGGCTCCCCCTGAGATGAAATAAATAAGCCAGTAAGCCAGTAAGTAAGTAAGTGAATAAAAGCGTGTCATGGTTATGTTGCTTGAGAATCAGGGCACTAGTAAACTTCGTAAAGGCAAATTAATCAGTGTCCTGAACCATTCACAATGACAAGTAGCCCCTCTCATTATTATTGTGACAATATTGCTAAGTAAGCAAAACACAAATAAAACTCTCTGGTGGGAAAATGGCTAAGAATAATTAGGGGCAAGTGGCTTTGTGGGGACTAAAGTGCTGTAATTAGAAGGGAGGGTTTGGAACACTGTTTGAAGGAGAGGATCAATAGAAGACTTATTTTCTCTGCTCAGAAGAGCTTTTTCAGCTCTCTTTGTTCAGTGGTAAAATGGAGTTATTTTGGAGTAGAAAATGACCCAAGCCTCTACAGACCTGAGACCACCTTGTAATGGGTAGAAGGTTGTGTGTTTTGCGGGGTAGGGGGGGTTAAATTATGGCATGATTTTTTGAAAGCATGTCGTTAATGGCAAAACAAATTTATTAAAAAATAATGATAATATATTCTCTTCTGCTTGATCTGGAGTAGTCTTCTTTAAACTTTAAATATCATGAGATATTATATTAAAGTAAAATGTGTATTTATGATAACCCATTAAAACCAATGTAATACTGAATAATAATTTTCTGTCACCTTAAATCCGAGGAAGTAGAAACTTTGTTTAGAATGTTCTAAACTCTCTTAACTATAGAGAACACACTGACGGTTACTGGAGGGGAGGAGGGCAGGGGATGGGTTAGATGGGTGATGGTTATTAAGGATGGCACTTGTGATGAGCACTGGGTGTTATATGTATAAGTGATGAATCGCTAAATCTTACACCTGGAACTAATATGACCCTTTATGTTATTTAAACTGGAATTTAAATAAAAACTTGGAAGAAGAAAAATTTTAAAAACAAAAATAAAAGAATGGAAAAAATACAGTGTTGTACACGGAGCAATAATTAAGAGGAAACTTGAACTCTGAATTCATTTTCTCATACTTTTTCTTTTTTATTTTTTAAACTTTTTTTTTTTTCTAGGAGAGAGAGAGAGAGAGAGACAGCGTGAGCAGGGGAGGGTCAGAGAGAGAGGGAGACACAGAATCTGAAACAGGCTCCAGGCTCTGAGCCGGCCGTCAGCACAGAGCCCGACGCGGGGCTCGAACCCACGAACCGCGAGATCATGACCTAAGCGAAAGTCGGACGCTTAACCGACTAAGCCACCCAGGCGCCCCTCTCATACTTTTTCTAAAAGTGTTTTTAATACTGTGTTGTTTTATTCACATTTTTTCCCTCAGGCTATTTAAAAAATTTTTTAATGTTCATTTATTTACTTTTGATAGAGAAAGAGAGAGCACAAAGCGGGAAGTGACATAGAGATAGAGGGAGGCGCAGAATCCGAAGCAGGCTCCGGGCTCTGAGCTGTCAACACAGAGTCCTATGTGAAGCTTAAACTCACAAATGGTGAGATCATGACCTGAACCAGAGTTGAATGCTTAACTGACTGAGCCACTCAGGTACCCCTCCCTTAGGCTGCTTCTTAATGTGATTTATTTTGAATGTGAATTTTGTATTAAGGTATCCATTTTAAAAGGTGGTTGAGTCTGTTATTTGTACTTAGCATTAAAAAATCCTGTGAAACAAAGGGACTTTTCCACCTATCAGAGGTGACTTGAATCTCCTTCTACTACGTTACTGTGCAGTGGATAATGGACTTACCTTTACAGTATCCTTGGAATGTGGCCACCTAGCTACTCTTGAATTAGCCCATTTCATTTTTGGACTTTTCTCTGTTTGATAAACTCTCCTGTTATTAATCTGAAATTCTTCTCTAGGTAACATCTTCTCATTTGTCTTAGTTAATTTCTTTAAGTTTGGTGATTTTTATTTCTGTTTTGTTGCTGTCTATTAATGGTATAATATGGTTGCTCCTTGAATATATTAGTAGGTTTATAAAGTACTTGGTATTGCAGAGTATCTTGTAATACACATTGTGCTTATACATTCATAATAATAAATCTTTGGCTTTTTAAATACATTGGTTATATTAATCAGTTTATGAAAAAAAAGAATTATGTTCATACAGAGTAAATGGGATGGGAGTGAGAGTTTGCAAGGTTACCTAGAGAAGTTAATTTCACAGCATGCAATAATTGTTCCTTTTTATATGGACGTACATACGTGTATTTCTGACTCTTCCTCTGCAGTAGAGAGGGAGATACAGAGAAGGTTGCTCTCCTGACCTTAAAGCAAGTGGATTTGGAGAGCCTCCAGTTAAGAAAGTTTTATCCTAATATCTTTTAAATTTAAATCTTACCTTGTTAGTACAGATACTGGAAAGTTGTTTTTTTTCCCCCTTCAATTTTTTATTCCAGGGCTTGTAATATGAATCCTCCTGTACTAAGTCTGGAGAGAAAGATCCTCCACGGTCTTGTTTTATTCAGTTCTTTCTCTGGTGATACTCTTCAGTCATAAGGTCTTCTATTACTGTTTTTATTATATTCACTTCATTTATATGAATTGCCCCAAAATTAATGAATAAGAAATTAATAATGAAAGCTAATCAACAGGAGATACAGAACTGATGAATACTGAGAGGAAACAAATTTTCAAAATTCCCAGTGAGTTCAAATACTATTAAGATATTTGAAATGCTAGTTGGTACTTTTGTTATACCTGTGGGTGGGTAGCACTTTGATTCCCATTTTATAAATGAGGAAACTGAGGATCAGACAGTGTAAATAATTTCCCCACAGCCACACAACTGGCAGATCTGGAGACTGGATAATTGGTTTAAATGTGACATTAGGCTGCTTTTAAAAACCGCTAGGGAAATGAACAGGGAACTGAATGCAAAGTATATAACAAGTAGTCTGCTGTCATCTGATGCTGTTTCTCATTGCAACCTGTGGATTAGACAGACAAGCTTGGAGGGGTTCAGCCATTGTCACATTGGTTGCCCACTGGGGAGGGGCTAGGACTAGCATTTGAACATTGAGCTATGGCTGCAAAACCTATGCCTTTTCTGCTCTACAAAAATAATTAATTAATTAATTAAATAAATAAAATAAACTCTTTTAAGCAGGAAAATACTCAAACTATTTCACAAAAAGTCAAGGCAGGTAAGGTGGCAATCTCCTTGTCTCCTTGTTGGGCCATCCCCACACTTTGCCAGTGAACCTGGGGATGTGGAAGTGCCTGCTAATTGAAGCTATTCCAGCTGTTAAGAGTTTACAATTAGAAATAATTTTGCAGGCACATTCATATTAAAACATACATGCACAGTTCTTCCCTGTAACTGTTGTTGATTCAATAGGTATTTACTGAGTACCTATTATATGCCAAACTTTCTTCTAGATATAGGGGAATGTAAAGACCAAATCTGGACCTTTGTAGAGCTTCTGTTTTACTACTGTCATTACTTTGATGAGTCATTTTACATACTATCTTGATTATATGTGCACACATTTCATCCCCTCCTAGTATGCATCTGTGGGACGGAAAGTATGTTTTACTACCTTTTATATCTCCCACAGACAATTACTACAGCAGTATTTCCAGTGTATTCCTTCTTTTATGGTTTTTCAACACAGACATATAACATACAGTTTCATAAAATCCATCCCTCCATTTAAATAGATTCCAGCTGTGACAATATTCATCATTTCTGCAAAGCCTGAACTTTTATCAAATTTCTACTTTTAGAAATGCAGATTTGCAATTAATCAATGAATCACTCAGAAAGTATGATTTGTTCTTCAGTGGTAGGTCACACTGATTTGTTGCAATGTGTAAGACTAAACATTGACTTTTTAACTTAGAAATAATATTTCAACCACCTAAAAAGAACAGATTCGTAAGCATTTGTTATGGAGCTAGGAGTTGTTCCTCTGAGTAGGGTTAGCAGTACTGAGTAAATGTTTCTTTTTTAATATTATTCTAACATGAAATATAAATATTTTTATTTGTATTCAATAGTGCAATAAAATGTATCAGTTTGTCTTTGAAAGCTGTTATATTACAGAATAATTATTTTGTATAAGAGGTTTTTAGTTTCAAACACAAATATATTTGTTATTAAATACTCTAGGTTATTTTTTGAAAAGCTGTCAATGACTTGCCATGACAAAGTGGTTTTATGTAGGTCTTCATTTACAAGCCTGAGTTAATTACATTTTTAATACAATTTTTTATGGCTATCTCTTCAGGACTTACTTATTTTTCTAGGTTTATTGAGGTGTACTTGAAAATACATATAATATTTAAAGTGTACAACTTGATGATTTTATATAGACAGAAAGATAGAGAAGATTCCCCCCATTGAGTAAATTAACAAATCCATCACTTCCCATAGTTTTCTTTATTATTATTTTTGTACCAGTATTTAAGTTCTCTTGTAGCAAATTTCAGTTATATAATCCAGTGTGATCAACTGTAGTCATTATGTTATACGTGACCCTCAGATCTTACTCATCTTACAACTGAAAGCTTGTATCCTTTTATCTACCTCTCTCTATTTCCTCCATCCCCTATCCCTTGGCAATCACATTTCTACTCTACTCTTCTATGAGTTTGACTTATTATTATTACTATTCTAGATTCCACATATAAGTAATACCATACAGTGTTTGTCTCTTTCTGTCTGTCTTACTTAGAGTAATAGCCTCCAGGTACATCCATGTTGTTGCAAATGACAGGATTTCCTTTTTAAAAAAGTTTATTTATTTACTTTGAGGGAGAGAGCATGAGCAGGAGAGGGGCAGAGAGAGAGGGAGAGAGAAAGAATCCCAAACAGGCTCCGCACTGCCAGCGCAAAGTTTGATGCAGGGCTCAAACCCATCAACCTTGAATCATGACCTGAGCCAAAACCAAGAGTTGAACACTTAACTGTCTGAGCCATCCACAAACCCAGTTGGTTCTTCTTTTTTAAGGCTGAATAGTATTTCTTTGTGTGTGTGTGTGTGTGTGTGTGTGTGTGTGTGTGTGAGTGTGAATGTGTATCACATTTTCTTTATCCATTCTATGTCAGCTCACAGGTTGTTACCATACCTTGGCTACTGTGGGTAATGCTGCTATGAACAGGAGAGTATGTATATCTCTTTAAGATAATGATTTTATTTCCTTTAGAGCTATATGCAGAAGTAGGAGTATCGGATCTTATGGTAGTGCTACTTTCATTTTTTTTGGGGGGAACCTCCATACTGTTTTCCACAGCAGCTGTATGAGTTTATATTCTCACTAAGAGTATGCAAGGTTTCCCTTTTCTCCACATCCTTACTAGCATTTGTTATCTCTTGCTTTTTTAACAATAGATGTCCTAACAGGGTGACGTGATACCTCACTGTAGTTTTGATTTGCAGTTCCCTGATAATTAGTGACACTGAGCACCTTTTCAAGTATCTGTAGGTCATTTGTATGTCTTTTTTAGAAAAAATGTCTATTTAGACCCCATGCCCATATTTTAATTGAGTTATTTGTTGTTTGATTTTTTTTTTTTTTTTTTTGGCTTTGAGTTGCATGAGTTCCTTATTAAATTTGGGCATTAACTACTTATTCAATATGTGATTTGCAAATATATCCTCCACTCCATAGGTTTTCTTTTCATTTGTTGATGGTTTCCTTTGCTGCTTGGAAGCTTGTTAGTTTTATGTAGTCTCACTTGTTTATTTATGCCTTTGTTGCCATTTCTTTTGGTGTCAAATCCAAAAAAATCATTGCCAAAACCAATGTCAAGTAGCTTCCTCCCTATATTTTATTCTAAAAGTTTTACATTTGCAGATCCTATGTTTAAGTTAAACCTTATGTTCACGTTTTTGAGTTGATTTTTGTGTATGATGTAACATGGGATCCAGTTTCATTCTTTTTAACATGACTATCCAATTTTTCCATCATCATTTATTGAACAGACTACCCTTCCTTGTTTGTACATTCAAGGCCCTTTTACTCATCATTGATCCATTCAGATTTTCTATTTCTTCATTAGTCAGCCTTGTGAAGTTGTATTGTTTTCAGGAATCTACTGTTTCTTTTAAGTTGTCCAAATTTTTGGTACAAAAATTTTATTTTATGATAAATATGAAAAATATTATTTTTCATAATATTCTCTTATGATCTTTTTTAATGTGTATTTGTGTGATACCAGGTGTAATGTCTCCTTTCTTACTTTGTGCCTTCTCTCATTTTTTTCTTGGTAAATAAACATAGAAGATTTGCCTATGTTGTAAATCATTTTTTTAAAAAGGTCTTTCATTGACCTTTTCTACTGCCTTTTTAAGCTCTGTTTCACTTATTTCCACTCTTATTTTTGTTATTTTACATGATCCTTTATAAGAGAATGTATTGTGGCTACCTGAAGAAATTATTAGAAACAATATTAAGGATTCTAATTTTATATGATAATTTTTCCTTTAATTCAGTTTAGTGAAAGGAACCCTGAATCATGACAATGTGTTAGAATTTTCTAGTTTCTGAAGGCATTTCACTAAATTCCTTGGACAAACTTTGTAATCCTACCCTCCTTCCCTAAGGCATGAAATAAAATATAAAACGAACTCCGGACACTTCTTAGAAGATTTTGCTCAATGATTCTGGTGTGTAGTGGGATTGGAATTATAAACCACACACCGAGAAATCCTAAGAAATTCCTAAGAAATCCTTTTCTTACCTCTCTTCCTCTCCAGGGTCAGATTGATCTAGATACTTCTCCACAACCATGCCAGCTCAACTTCTCCTCAGTCTGCTTTTCAAATTCCAGCGCTAGCTCCAGGCCTTTGTCATTCCACTTTGACCCCCTTCTCCCACATTCTTAACTTTCTTTTGCTGTGGCTTGTGATACATTCTTGTGTAAATCAATTTAGTCTCTCCTGGCTTCTTCTAATTTTTCTCTGCATTAAATCCCTAAATCAGCACCACAGTCATTGGCACCAAGCCGACTGATAGAAGAGTCCTCCTCAAAAGGTATGGGTAGCTGAGAGCTTGCATCTATTTATAGTTTGGTATTTTTGTCCTTATCACAGTGAGAGTCCAAGATTTAAATTTACTTTTTGTTAATAGTCCTTTTGGAAGGCTATACCAGTAGGCCCTCACAAGATGACTTTACTTGGATAAATTTACTACCTTCCAGGGAAAAGCCCTCAGCTTTGTAATGAATCTTGATTTTTGTCTGCGTACCAAGAGTGCTTCTATCTCATACTAATCACAATTATGTGAGGCCGGTGTGTAGATGAGAATAATTAATTTATATGGGCAAATACAGTTTTTAAGAGGACCACACTCTTTATTTGATATGCTTAGTTGGTTTCCTCCCTGAGGAGGATCTAGGGAGAGAGCCAAAGTTTATCCTAGGAAAATTGTTTGCTCTGTCTTGAATCAGAACAGGAGGACTAAATAGTTCATTTTTATATTCATTCTAGCAATATCATTTGATCTCTTAGACTAAGACAGGGGCTCTGCAGGGATCTTAGACTACAGTGATAAATATGTCATATCAACTACCCTCATGTTGCTTAGTTTAGTGGAGGAGCCAGAGCTAAATTAAGAACTCCAGAAACTAATTTTGAAGGAAAATCAGAGTGTTTAGTGAGAGTGAGCAACTTTTGGCAGACTGAATATGTGGGCTAGAAAAGGCTTTTCCAGAGACGTGATGGTTTAAGCTGACTGTATTGGAAAAAATTATGAATTAGGGATGAAAAGTGAGTTTGAGTGTGGGGTGGTAGTGGTGGTGGTGGTGATGGTGGTGATGGCGATGATGGGGAGAATAATTTTTCAGGCAAGGGAACAGCATAGCTCATGTATGGATCATGAGGTTTATGTTACATACCTGGTTAAGGATTTGGGAACCTGTTCTGCAGTAAGAGAAAGCTCCTTTTTTCTGAGAAGACTAATATGATTAATTGTTTTTGTTTTAGAAAAGGAAGTCTTTTATGGTCAGTATGTTATGGTTAGTGGTAGAGTATGAGAGAGACTCAGTGAGGCCAATTAGAAGGCTGTAGCAAAAAGTGCAGATAGAATAATATGGCCATTTAGGTTAAGATGTTGAAGGTTGAAAATGAGAAATACAAATGGATTTCCACATATTTATGAGGTCAGATCAGTGGTATTTAAGACTGAGTAGATGTTTCAGGGGGATGGGTGGTGATAAAAGTCACTCTAGAGTTATCAGCATCAACAGCTGGGGAAATAGTGGCATGAAACAATGGATGACAACCAGGTTTGAAGGTGAGGTATTAAGTTCAATTTCATACCACATAAATCTGATTTAGGTTGCATAAAATCCAAATAAGAGTAATTTAAAACCATGTAAGCTCCCTTACTCCCACATATGAAGAAGGTTGAGAGAATAGTTAAAGGCGGTCCATTTCTTCAGTGGCATTTGCACTTCTTTTCCAAGCTTCGTTACCTCATTGTCACAGAATGACTACCACAAGCATCATGTTCTGTTGAAGGTATGAGCATGGGGGAGTTAAAGTCTTCACAAGCTCTCCTTTTCTTCCTTTCACATTTAGAGTAAGCAGACATTTCCCCCCAAGACCATCAGAAGACCTCCTCATAGGTTTCCTTAGCCTTAGCCTTTCCCAACTGCAAAGGTTGTTCAGTGTTTGGTAAGAGAAAGAGATGATCACAGTTAGCTAAGAACAGTGGTTCTTAACTTTATTAGACACCAAGACCCTTTAGTAATCTGAAATGAAGGTCATAGACAATATAATTTCACTCCCTGTATAACCTCACAAGAAAAAACAGATAGTGCTTTATTGCTCATAAAATAAAAAATATTAAGGAATATATAAATGGTTAGAGCAGATTCAAAATAAGGTATGAGGCTGTTTGAAGCTCTATATGGAATAATGAGACAAATGATGTCTAGTAATATGGAGAATATCACCGCAACACAGCAGTGGTGATGCAGACTGACACGTATGTGCTATACTGGTGTCATAAACAGAATGAGTGGTGTTGAGATCAACATTTTCTAAAATGTTAAACAACTCTTGGTAGAGCTGTGAATAAAACAACCTCAAAAGTTTTCTTGATACTAGTTGTAATCCTGATGTCATATTGAAGAGTGAGTGGAATGCAGAGCAATTCTCTGATAGGGCAGGAAGACACTTCCTGGACCCCACCCACTCACTCCAGTGGTGCTTCTAGACAATGTTACAAGTAAATTTCTAGGAAAAAATGTAATTGACACACTGTAGGTCACAGTAGAAATAAATCAACTGAAGGCAAAGAGAGATTGATTTCCCTGATTTTGAGTGTCCTCTCGTAGATTCCACATACTGCCTATAGCTATAACAGGCATTCACTACAAAGTTAAATTAAAGATTGTCCTGCACTAATTCTTGTGTGTCTAGCCCTAAGGAATCTGATTATTTCAGTCCAGTAAAACACTAATTTGTAAGGTTAAGGTTTCCTTGGGAGATCGTGCTCGGTTCCTTAGGCCCTAGGGAAATGAATGTGACTTCAAACTACATTAAAAAAAAAAAAAAAAAGCAGAAACTTTTAATCATTTTTTTCCTGGACTTTCAGTGAAATTCCTAATTTATATTTTTAGGCTATTTTTCCATTAGAAATCAAATCTAAAAATAGTTAATCTGGAAAATGGTTAACTGAGAAACAAAAAGAAATTGAATTACTCTAATGAAAGTTACCTTTATGAAAGTTTAAATGACTTTTTTTCCTACATCACATGAAGGAAATAAGAATTTTTTTCTGTGATCTGATACTCTGTCTCCACAGACAGTCTGTTAATAGTAGGGAAAGTAATTTTATAAAACACATTAGTGTTCTTACAAGCCATTCATATTACATGGTGCATTTAAGGTAAATTAGAACTATTTCCCCAAATCAACTAATTTCATGTAGCAAATTAGAAAAGATGTTGAAGAAGGAATTAAATATAATGAATCATATTTTACAATTGTATTTTTTATTTTCAATTTTTTATTGAAGTCATTAGACTTAAAATTTCTTAATCCTTTTAAAAATTCAGTTCAGATGAGGTACAGTCATTTTATTCATCAAGGAAAAGTGAAACATTTTGGGAACAGAATTTTATAGGGGAATTTGTAGAATTCCCTAGAATTATAGCTGTTAGGCAGGAGGAAGACATAATTGTGTGTGTATGTGTGTGTCTGTGTGTGTGACTGTGAATGCTGTGGTATTTCATAAAATCACAAAGCGTACGCCTCTTTGAATATGTGAAATTATGTAGCTTCTTGTTATGAGATTTGAGATAATGGAGCTATAAGGTAGGATTGATTAGTCAAAGATTAAAGAAGAGAAAAATGAATGATGGATTAGCAAATGTTGAGCATGGTTTGTAGGGGACTGGAAGAAAATGACGGATTTGTGATGATGAGGGTACTGATCTGGTGTTGTAGGCTGAAAAAAAATATGGAGAAAATAAGGCTTTTCAATGGTTTGTTTGTACTGGTGACACTTTGTTAATAAGGAATTGAAAAATGTTTAAAATTCCTAATGATGAGACAATGAGGAGATAGTTGATTTTATGTCCTAATATTCAGGTGATGAAAATGTAAAAATCTTCCAGAAATTCTGTAGGTAAGAGGGTGGTAAGGCAAGAGCTATATGTGAAGTAATTTTTTTTGGTCTCTTATTGGAGGTTAAAGGGAACAGATATAAATACTTTGTTAAGATAATTAAATTATGAGGTAACCAAGAACTGGGTGATTAGACTGGTGGCAAAAAAAAAAAAAAAAAAAGTATGAATGCTATAAATAGAATCTGATAATGAAAAAATGAAAAAAAAGTATATATAATGTTTGTCTGAATATTTCTATATATGTATATCTATTTAAGCATGTTAATAAATTTTAATATATATAAAATAAAGCAAGTATCATTTCCCCATTATTTCACAGTATATAACCCTAATTTTATTTTGGGGGGTGGGAAGGGAATAGAGGTGAAGTATTCTGAATTATAAAATAAAGATCTTTAAACTGTTTTGAGAAATGATTTTAAAAGTGCAAACAAATCCAGACAGAAATTTCCATAATTTAATGCTATTGTCTCATAGATTTCTACTGAATCAGCATAAATAACCTTTGTTAAATTAACCATATATCCTTGCGAAGTGAATAGAATAAAGAATTGAATTAGTTACTGGATTAGCAATCATTTACTTGCAGGTTCAAAGATTCAAATTCGTTATAGGAGAGTAAGAAAACATTTATTCTGTTTCTAATATACTTATTTATATGTGGACTTAATATTTAAATCTTCAGTGTCCCTAACTATCTCCAGGAATCATTTCTTTTATTTTAGTTTAAAATAGAAGTGTTTTAGTCATAGCTAATAATCATAACTGTACATTTTCATATTTTGTCTAATCACTTTGAAAATACTAATTTCACAAAAATAACTATATAATAAAATAAATACCAGACCCTCTCAGTTTGCATGTAATGAGCTGATAACTTAAAAGAAATTTTAATGTCTATTTATTTTTGAGAGATAGACAGACAGACAGAGTGTGAGCGGGGGAGGGGCAGAGAGAGAGAGAGAGGGAGACAGAGAATCCAAAGCAGGTTCCAGGCTCTGAGCTGTCAGCACAGACATGAACCATGAAATCATGGCCTGAGTGAAAGTCGGATGCTTAACTGACTGAACCATCCAGGCGCCCCTAAACTGATCACTTTTAATCTGAATTAATTCCTATAGTAACAAGGTGTGCTCTGAGAGAAAACCACAACAACAAAAAACTCACTTTCCTAAAATTGAATAATTTGCAAATAAAATTCTCATACACAGTTTTATAGGTATATTTACTAGACCTGCACTGTACAATCCAGTAGCCACCAGCCACATATGGCTCATTAAATTTAAACTAATGAAAATTAAATACAATTAGAGGTAGTATGCATTCATTTCTTGCTATGAAGCACAAGAATGTTATTTGAATACTGTTTGATCTTTTTTTAGAGTTTACTTGTTAAAGCTAGTGCTAGAAATTTGAAACCCTATACCTTTGTCAACTAGCAAATATTTTCTAAGACCCTCCCAGGATCTTAGCACTTGTACTGCACAGTAAAAGTGAATATTTTGTATGAACTCAATAAATGGTGTTGTGAATCTTATGAGACAGTGTGTATTCATTTAAAACCTTCTTGTAAAAGACCCTGAAGTATTCAGGAGCTTTCTAGTGAAAGAGACACCGAAATGGTCAAGCAAATTTTAATGAGTTATTCATTCTAATGAAGATTGAAGGTCAATAAGTAAGACAGTGCAGTACGCATTCATTCTGAATCTTGACTACAAATAGGACAAGAGGAAGCAGAGGGCGCAAAGATGTTACTGAATAAAAGATTTTAGTTAGATGTAAAAAAATGTTTCCTGGTGTGGAAAGTGATTGCACATTGCAAGGATTTATTGAGTGAGGTTGTGGGATTTTTGGAAATCTTTAAAAATAGAATGCATTTTGATCTCTCGAGGGAGGTATGTGATATGCCTGCAGGCATTGAGTGTGGGGATGAATTAGATTCATTGCCGTGGTTTTTTCACACCAACAATTCTATGAATCTGTAGAGGACAATAAAATTGGATAATTCTCACTGTGTTCTTCAGGGAGTCAGGTTTCCAGACTGCTTTTTCTAATAGTGAATCAGTGCCAAAATATTACCTTACATTGAACAACTTTTCAAATACAAGAAAGAAAAAAATCCCTGAAAAATATGAAATGCTAGTGTTTTGGTATTTTAAGGAGCAATGTTTCTTAATGTGGATTAGCATTTCCTCCCCTCTTGGAAGAATAACATGATTTGGGTCCTAGTGGAAGCACTACTGTTGGAAAATTCTTATTGTGCTACTGAGTTGAAGGAAGGTTGTATTTCCTGTGATTTGAAAATGCATATGAAATACTGATTCTTGCCTTTAGTTTGAATAGTGAAATTAGTTCTATATGTGGTAAGTTCCATTCGCTGCTTTGTATGAAAGATTCCACTGGAATGACACAAGCTTGGTGTTCTCGCCACCTGGAATTTGTTCCAGCACTCCAATATTCAAGCCTCGGGCTGTGCTAGAAAGGAGGCAGCAGGTGCCCGGGTCAGAGCCACAGAGAACCAGGAAGTTGGGAAGTGGCCCAAGAACACTCACTAGGGAAGCACTGGAAGAAAT
Source organism: Hyaena hyaena (assembly GCF_003009895.1). Taxonomy (NCBI): domain Eukaryota; kingdom Metazoa; phylum Chordata; class Mammalia; order Carnivora; family Hyaenidae; genus Hyaena; species Hyaena hyaena. Next base: position 1,448,678 of record NW_024081086.1, on the reverse strand, counting down.
TGGAAGGAAAGGAAACTGGGACAAGAGAACTGAGCTCGCTGCCACAGAGGGTGACGTGGCCGCATCAGTGAATCTAGTCATATATTAAGTACATCAAAGAAGAAATGCAAAGCCACAACTCCCCTGAAAAGCCAATGACTTTTTCTTTCATCCCTTGATGTAATTCTTAGCTAGGTTTAAAATGGAAAGCAGAAGCAGGTCAAGCTGAGTCATACTCATGAGGCAAAATTTGGGGGAAGCAGGAGTCAAAGGCTGGAGGCAGATGGCATTCTAAATCTGCCGAAGACGGTTTGAGAATAGCTACCAAATAAACAAAGAAAGGTAAAAAACACTGACACTGGAAGTACACTCAAGGGAGACAGGTGGTGGGTGAAGAAGTCAAGATAGATTGTGTGAAGCTTCACCAAAGAGAATGTTCTTTCGATACGCAGCCTGATGTAACAGAACAAGTCCGTGCTTTGGGGCGAGATAGACACAGTTTATTCTCACACACTGTGTGATTCTGAGCAAGATGTTTAATCTCTGTTTCTTCATCTGTAAAATTCCAGTAAAATTCTTATCTTCCAGGTTGTTGTATTTAAAGTCAAACAGTTATGATGCCTGATAATGCAGTAGCGAATCGGTATTATTTTGTTGAAGTTTCACTGGATAGGAGCTTCATTCATTCAGTCAGTAATTGCTTCATTCCTTCAAATCATTCAGTAAATATTCTTGAATATACAGAGAATGCCAGAGAGTGCCTGAGGTAGAGGATACAACCAGGACATAGTTTATTAGTTCTTCTTAGGTTGCCTGATCATGGTTAAACTTTCCTTAGAATATGGATAGTTAGTAGCAAATTTGGCATGGTACTAGCTATAGAGAAGATGGTTCCAAGATTTACATGAGGTTCAGATGTTCTTATTGGGATCATAATGGTTTTGAGCATCTCAGTATTCTCTCTAGAGGGATTTATTTTCTGGTAGTAGTTTAGCCAGTCCTACAGGAATTGAGGAGCTACTAAAGACTTTCATATTATATGTGAAATATATATGTGATGCATACATATATATATACATATGTATCATATATATCAGAATACACATACATATATAGCATACACATACATATACATGTATATCAAACACACATACATATATATCAGAATTTGTGGGGGCAACTAGGTGGGTCAGTCAAACCAAAGCTCTGACTCTTGGTTTTGGTTCAGGTCATGCATGATCTTACAGTTGAAAGATAGAGCCCTGTGTTGGGCTCCACTCTGACAGTGAAGAGCCTGCCTGGGATTCTCTCTCTCCCTTGCTCTCTGTCTTCGCTCTCTCTTTGTCTCTCAAAATAAATAATATTTTTAAAAAAAGAATTTGTGGGGGGTGCCTGAGTGTCTCAGTGGGTTAAATGTCCGACTTCAGTTCAGGTCACGATCTCATGGTTCATAGGGTCAAGCCCTGTGTCAGGCTTTGTGCTGACAGCTTAGAGCCTGGAGCCTGCTTCGCATTCTGTGTCTCCATCTCTCTCTCTCTGCCCCTCTGCTTGCACTCTGTCTCTCTCAAGTAAATAATAAACATGGAAAAGATTAAAAATAAAAAAATCTGTGTTGGATAGCAGAACCACCATGAGTGATTTAGACTAAGGGATTTATTTATTATTGGATTAAACATTAGGCAATTATAGGACATTTCACAAGGAAAATAATGCTAACTAATGGTGAAGTTGGGTAGACAGCTGCCACGTGTTCATGCAGTGATGGGAATAAAGTGATGGTAGACCAGCTGAGTAGCTGATGTGAAGCACAGATAAAGCAGTGATACAGTGGGACTCTTGAGGACACACTGGAAGCTACAGCTGTCTGTCACTACATCTCAAGTCCGTGTTGCTCGCTGTCTGCAAAAGCAGCTGGTGGCCTTCTCCAGGGATCTATAGATGCACCTCACCCAGGGTGCAGAGAAACAAAGAGGATGAGGAGAAAGGTGAGTTTGGTTGAACTGCCAATTTGGCTGCTTCCCTGTGTCAATATATGAGCCTTCAGATCAGCCACAGTGTGAGGGCGATGCATGACTCTTGGAGCCGTGCACCAGCTTCATGAGGATACTAAGTGATGCTTTATCTTCACCTTACAAATAATTGTGTGCATTCCTGTATGACCGTCATAACCAGTAGCACACGGGAAAGGGAATCCTGGGAAATTACGTTTCAACCTTGCTAAGCTGATACAGTGCAAAACCATCCCTGAGAACAGGGGAGACCTTTGGTATCATTCCCCTCACAGAACAGCTCTGTGCAGTGTAATTGCGTGTCACCATTTCTGCATATTGGTGGTTCACAATAGGAGGTGTGAGGAGTTGGGAAGGGCAGAGCCAGTTGAATAAGGGGAAGCATCCAAGAGTCACTTGGGGAACATTTTCTAACTGCTTACGTTTGCTTCTGTTTCTTTACTTCCCAACACCCTGAGATTTTAATTACAGATTTTGATTTAGAGGGAGAGAATTCACTCTGCTACTGCTGAAAAATCACAGCATGGCAAGTTAGAGTACTGGTGTAAATGCGCTCCATTCATTGGGTGTATCTATGTGGAATGAAGATTAGAACCACTGTTTTAAATTCTATAGTATATATATACGTATATGTATGTGTGTATATATATATATATATATGTATATGTATGTGTATATATATATGTATATGTATGTGTGTGTGTGTGTATATATATATATATATATATATATATGTATATATTTACTAATGGACTCTTGGCTCCTAAAAGACAGGAAAGGAGTGTTGTATAACTTTTATTCTGTTCTATATGCTCCCTTGCAACTTATGTATAGTCTCATTAGGCAGTAACTCTCAGCTCACAAACTCGGGTGCCTTCAAAGGGCTAGACATGCAACCCAAAGGTAAGATTGAAAAGGGTGGTGGGGGCTGGGTGCTAGAAATAGAGTAGGCATTACCTAACCTAACACCATTCCGTGAGATGGGGGGGAGGGAAGAGGAAGAAGATGGAGAGTGAGAGAGATTGGTAGAGGGAGAGACAAAAACAACAACAACAAACAATAAACAAAAAACACATATATGCTATTACTACTTGGCCCAAGCCTAGTATGGTTATAGCTAGGAACTGCTACACGCCATTTGCCATCATGGCTAGGAAAGTGGTGAAGGCTGCCATTTTCATAGTATGGAGTTTACTTTTGTTGCTAAGAACATAAGGTCCACTCAATGTGACTTGTATTCAGGAATCAATTATTATGGATTATACTGTGACCAGCAAATGATGCTCATAAGCAATATAGATATCTAACAGCTTTGACAATAACCCTGTAATGGAAACTAAAATAAAACTGTTTTAATATTTCATAATTTTTAAATTACTTATTTGTTTATTTATTTTGTGAGACAGAACATGAGCAGGGAAGGGACAGAGAGAGGGAGAGAGAGAGAGAGGGAGAGAATCCCAAGCAGGCTCTGCACTGTCAGCACAGAGCCTGATGTGGCTCTTGAACTCACAAACTGTGAAATGATGACCTGAACCGAAATCAAGAGTCAGGCTTGAGTAACTGACTGAGCCACCCCTGCACCCCTGTTTTAATATTTCAGTGAAGTGGCAAATGACCTACTGAAAAAGTCCTTTATTGCAACTTTTTAATATAAGTTGAAAGAAAAACAAGAAGTGTGTTAATACATAACTTTGGCTTATTCCTTTCCTCCAACTAATAAAACATTAGAATTTTAATGACACTAAAAGTATGATTGTGATTTGGTATTAAGTAAAGTATCACCTACTATTATGATTAAGTTAAGTTACTAAAGAGGAAGTGGCAAATGATTCAGAATTATTTATACTAGTATCAGTTATGTTGTGATAAACTTACATTTCATAAATGCTTGTAAAACATTGCACTGCATTTTTTATTTTACAAACAGTATTTATGAAGAAAGTATATTCTATACCTGTCCTTTAGTTCACATTTTTTTCTAGTTCAGAATAAGCATTTCAGACGTTGCTAAAGTATTACATCAGAAAACTAAATTAACGCATTTTATGGGAAAGTAATGTATGATTCAGAAAAACCTGCCATACCTGGGATCCAGAAATTTAGAGAACACCTTACCTGCAGCTTTAATAAATGGTTGGAATTTCATTTTAACTTGCTGCCGGTCCCTCCCATGCATTTCATTGTGCAAATCTCCTCTGGCCTTGATAGACATTATTAAACTTTAATAAGAAATAAACCAGGGATGACGACTGGCACAAGGTTAGTGCTTTGAAACTGTTTGCTGGTGAACAAGTAAATGAATGAATAAACAAATAAATGACCAATTTCTACCTTTTAATTATTTACCTAGTATTCCTTTCAATGGTAAATTAGTTATAAGTCAGTTATGAAAATAACAACTGGGATTTCTGAGATATATACACATGATGCACTTTGTACGTAACCTAAGGGGCCACTAGTCCATCCTTATATATTGAAGACACAGATATTTCACTCATATATTCTTTCAGTATTTTTCTCATTTCCAGCTAGACACGCCCTGTTTTTCCTTGTCCATTTGTGTTAATGACCTATAAATCAGTCCTCATCTGTAGGATGAAGCAGATTTACAGTGTTACAAAACCAATATTGGCCACAAAAGTCAATATACTGCCTACAGTCATTAAACTATTTATATAAAAATTGATACCGGTAATGATAACCCAATTTATATCATAAATAAAAGAATAAAAAATTGGATAATTAGAAAGAGAATACTGGCAATGAAACCCACCATTGATAGTGTCTAGAACATGAAAGTGAATGTATGTTAGAAGGCAGTGAGGTACATACAGTGGAAGAAGAATTAAGCTTAAAGGGTCGGTGAGCTTGTGTGCTAACTCAGTACTGACATTATATTCATCAGGGTTCTTGGAGGCAAACAACAGAAAGCAATGATGGGTTTTAAATATAAAAGGAACTTTTGGAAGACAATGGATAGCTCATAGAATTGAATGAAAGACTAGGAAATTGGCTAAAACCAAAGACTTACAAATGGTTAGGAAATTAAGGCATCTGGCTGGTAAAATCCTGCCTTGAAAGAGTGGCTGGTATGTTCCTGCTGCAGATCGGGGAGCTCCCACTGCCCCCCCTGACACTGTTGGTGTTAATGTAACGCGGGTGCTGTACCATGACTGCTGCTCTAGTCGGTTCCTGTATTACCTGCTCTGGAGTTCTAGTCTGAGATGATATCTTGCAGTTGGTGACTAGAGTCACATGTTTATGCTCTGATACCCAGAGTTAGAGAAAGCGGTTAACTGGAATTTCCAGGTTCTGCTGTGAGAGGGAAGAGCCTACCTCTAATCAGAACGTGTAAGAAGGCAGCATCTCCAGAATTGGAAGGGAGTATGTATTTATCAAAATGATTAGCAGGAGAGCCATTAAAAAGCAGTGTGATCCAAGAAGACAAATGTTTCCGTTTTTGTGGATATAATTTTCAAACCAGCAAAATAAGGACCGAGGAATTGGTATAATCTACCTTAAAACAGCAAAGGTTTTAGTTCAGTTACATAAGGCAAACACACTGTGCAAACAACAGTGAATTAGGATCTGAATGGGGGTTGGGGTGACAATGACAGAAATAAGGGAAATTTCTACACTATTTGAGAAATAATGATTTCAGAGGTGGAAGAAGATTCTTATGAGCTGTCTGGCCGGGGTAATGTTGGGGTAGGTTAGTCAGCTCTGTTCCTGCATCAGGTATGCTATTCACCATATCTATGCACATTGTAATAACAGCTAGATTTGTTTTTATTTTTGTTTTAACATTTATTCATTTTTGAGAGACAGAGAGAGACAGAGTGTAAGTGGGGGAGGGACAGAGAGAGAGGGAGACACAGAATCCAAAGCAGGCTCCAGGCTCTGTGCTAACAACTCAGAGCCTGACGTGGGATTCAAACTCATGGCCAGCAAATCATGACCTGAGTTGAAGTCAGACGCTTAACTGACTGAGCCACCCAGATGCTCTTAGATTTAATTATTTTTAAAAATTTTCACAAGAGTGGAGATAGGATGAGAAAATTGGGGAAAAGTAGGAAACAGACTATATGTGGCATCCCACAGTAATCTGTTCAGGCTATCTACAACAGAAAATGGCACAAATTATATTGTGGAGTTTGGGGGCAAACACTGTATAGGAATTGTCTTTTTAAAAAAATTATCTTGAAAATAAAGCCACCTATATAGCAATTTGGGAGAAATGTATTTCATTTTCTCACAATACCATTATATGTTGTCTCATAATTTTTTATATCTTTCAATATAGTTTACATCTGTCAAAAATAACACTTTTCAGATGCCTTAAAAAAAGTCAAAAGGTTAGGATCAGCACAGAAGTACTCTAGTATTTTTCAGAATCTTTTTGATTTTAGCAAATTACATTATAACACATAACAATTCTCCCATACTTTTCTCCTGATAAGAAATAACACTTCTATAGCATCTTCACCCAGACTACTTGAATTTTGTTATAATTTTCCCCTATCCTTTTGCTTTATCTCATCTTTTAATCAAGCAAATAACTAATATTGAAAAGACTCCTACTGTAGTGGGCTAGAATTTTAAAAAGCCACATTTCACTGACTGAAAAAAAAAAAAAAAAGAAAAGAAAACCCCAGATCCATGCTATCAGCAACTCTTTGCACTTGGGAAAGTCATATTATTCCTTCCTTTTTCAATTTCTCATGTGGCAATGAGAAAATGTCCTAAATATTTCTAAGATAACTTTCATCCTAATCTATGTGATTCTATCATCCCCTCCCTACTTCTACAAGTCACAAACTTGCTCTATATGCACAGTCACACTGAGTTGGTGTTTCTTGATGTATTTAACTTTCGTGTTATGAACTTTCAGCTGAGGAGCACCTGGGTGGCTCAGCTGGTTAAGCATCTGACTCTTGATCTTGGCTCGGGTCATGATCTCACAGTTTGTGGGATCAAGCCCTGTGTTGGGCTTTGCACAGACAGTTTGGAACCTACTTAGGATTTTTTTCTCTCTCCCTCTCCCTCTCCTCCACACACTCTCTCTCAAAATAAATAAATAAGCATTTAAATAAAATGAATTTATAGCTGAAAGCAGGGAGTTCAATGTGTAAGAAAACAAATGTTTATGAGTCTACTTGGTTACATGCTCTTTCACTGTCTCTTTCAGAAAGAGAAATGCAGACATAGATGGACCTCTGAGTGTATTACACATGTATTCTTAAATTATGGTAAACATAATTTATTTTTATGGATTTTATATTTGTACTCTTATAATTCTAATACACAGTCCCTTCTGTAAAATCCTTAGAGACATGTTCTGGAATTTATAAATAGGAAAGTAATATAATGCATATACCATGTTTTATATAATAACCCAGAATCATTTGGGCAGCAACCCATAATCAAATATTTTTAATTGAAATGTATTTAGATTTCACAGGTAAACACTGCATTTCAATTTATGCCATGTACATGTTTTACACTTAAAATAAATTCAAACTACAAATCAAAACAACACAATAGCAGAATATTTTATTTAGAAAATAAAACTTTGATGTTTAAAAAATAAATAGAGTATTTCACATCAAGTTAATGCCAAATTTGTTTGCCAAATTAGTTCAGACTAGGTCAGTTTTTTCCATCAAATGAATTAGAAAATAAAACCTTAAATTACAAGATTTTAAAAAAAGTTTTAGCTATGTAAATAATAGATTTTTAACATAGAGTTTTGTCTGTCCAGAATCCTCCTCGCTTGGAAACAGCTTTTGGGTTTACTTCTATTTCAACTCTACGTTTCTCATTGAGATTTAAGGGTGTGTAAGGCCACATCCTTTGCTGGACATAGTTGCTTGGCCCACCTGGGAAAATTTAAGTCTAGGAAGGACCATCATAGCCTTCCTTGAGATTGTTAAATTGGAGCACAAAGCCATGAACACACCTGTTACTTATCTCTATGGCAGAGGTTTGAGAACCGTCAAGAGCCATGTTTCTTGGCCTGTGGGAAGATTTTGGCTGCGGGGAGAGAGAGTGGAGGGCACTTATATGCAGATGCAGTGATGACACGTGAGGAGTGCCTTGCCAGCCTTTCACTCCGTTTCCTGTTCCTGAAACATCCCATTTTCAAGCCTCTCCTTTCCAACAGGTTTCTGTGGATTTAACAAACCATTGTATTTGCATTTACTTGTAATAATTTGAGCTTGTTTTCATTATTTTTATTCAAAATAGCACTCACCAAGAGTGGAAATTTTTTGTTGAGCTGCAAATATTCATTTTGATATTTGAGTACTTTCATTTATCTTAGAGTCCTGGAGAGTAACCCAGGTGCCCATTAGTGCTCTCCATCTCTCCATGGCCTTCCTGTTTAATCGTAGGTAATGCCGTGGTAACTAATTAAATCTGAAATCTTTGCTTAACACAGTAAAAGTTTATTTCTTGTATACAGTACATCTAAGTCAATTTGCAGAGAGCTCTGCTTCATATGGTAACAATGGACCAGACAAACATTGGTCCCACCATCTTTCACCTACACCATCTGGGGTGCATAGCCACCTAGTCACCATGGAGAAAAGGAGCTGGGGGATCCAGTGTTGGCATTGAAATGCTTATGCCACAAGGGACACACTGCAGTCCAGTTCTGGTGTTTTTCTTAGAGCTTCTCATCTAGATTTAAAGGGTAGTTGAAGGGAATTCGGGGAAGGGGAGTCTGTTATGGAAACATTTCCAGGAGGATTTCTTTCTCCTTTTATTGCTAGTTTTATTTTGCCTCAAGCATGTTACTACAGTATAATTATTTTGAATCTTTTAACACTGCAAATGAACTAGCTGAGTTTCATATTCTAAAATAACAAGGAAAATAAATACTACAAGTGAATGGAAAATACCAATTTCTCACATAATGCTTTAGTTTAAGTAGTTATAGGAAAGCACTCTCCTATTAGAATACATTAGCCTATAGCAAACCATTAAAAAGATTCTAATGGATCTTTTTTGCTCCTAAAGAAAACTATTTAAGCATTCAATCAATTAATATCATGGTTTAAAATAGAACATCATTTTGGTGGCACAGTTTCAAAACAAAAGGATTAGAGACATTCAGATAGTGAACATTCAACACAAGCTATGATTTCAGCAGGGAGTCTTATTTGGCCTTTCTTCATTTCAGTTCCATCAATTTCAAATTTTATTAACAGCGATGGTACACAAAAAATTCCAACAGTGATGCTTTACAAAATCCTGCAAGTTTTGAATGATTTTGGTCTTTGTCACCATTTTGTTTCTAAGGGTATATGTTTCTATGCATCTGCTAAGATGAGTGACTCAATATTTCTCCCAGTGGGCATTGAAGAACTAAATTTTAAAACAGTGATTATTCAGTTTCACTGTGTATAAGGGAAATACCACGTATTTAACTCAGTTATGATATAAATTTAGGTAAATAAGAAGACTAAAATGAATTATTTAGCCTTCTGAACCCACTGCTGAAATAATAGGATTGTCAAGAATAAGAAGTTTTTACTTTCATGTGTATGAAAGGTGTTTTCAGAATAGTTAGACTATGAGAAATTACACACACACGCTCACAAAAAGTGGTGTTTTGTATTTGAGTGTGTACCGGTCATGAGTTTCATGCATGGGGAGCTGTATGATTTGTTTGGTAAAATTAGTGTTTTAGAGTGGTGAGGGCCAGAGACAGGAACAAGGAAACCAAAGAGAGATAACAATCTGCAAAACGGAAGTGTGCTCTGGAGGAACATAAGTGTAGAATCTTCTGTATAGCCAGACGTGGGTGGTTAGTTCCATATGTTAGAACTTGAATACTTACACCCAGTACAGATGGAAAGGTGATCGGAAATATTTTCAGCACTGCAAATGAGCAAACTTGGAGAAGCCTGGCAGACGAATGAGGGCAATACAATTTGTTTACTTTGTGGGATAGAAAGGGAGGGTTGCTAGATGGACAGCGGGTATGGAAAACCTCAGATTATCAGAGATCGCAGATTTGCCTTGTTCCAGAGAAATGAGAGCAAGACAGTCTCACTAATGAAGTGATTATTATTTTCTGTGTAAGAACCCTCAACAAGTGCTTGTACAGAAAGATTAAATAACACGATCTGGTCCATGATGTTGGGAATAAGGGTTAATTGTGCTACTCCCTTTCTCTTGTGATTCATTTCTCTCATGCCTCCTCACAGAGAAGCCCATTGATCTTGCATTATGTTTAGTTTCTGAAAAGTCTCTAGAGTTTCTATACTTAACTGGCTTCTATTTCCCTGTTAGAGGAAACTTTTCAATTCTGATTTATTCAATATTTACTATGTGCTAAGAGCTTGACTAAAAGCATTAATGTATTTAGTATTACCCAATTAAGAAAATTTGTGATATCAGGCATTGATATTATTTTATGCCTCACCATGAAATATATCTGTGGACAGTATCCTAAAAGGGAGATATTTAACGATTCTTCATATAAGATATTTAATGACATTTAGTGGCATTTTATACCTTCAATTCTTCTTTCCACCAACCAACCGAACAAACAAAAAATAACAAAACTAGTTATAACTTAACTTCTTTCTCATTATATCTCTATATTGGATGTTTTTTATGATTGTGACTGTGACTATAGAGAAATATAAGTACTGTATGATTCCTGGAGCTCAAATTTAGGAAAAATGGAGAACACATTTGTAGTGATCATACATATATGTATAGAGGAAACTTTTGACATCTTCTTTAAATGAGGTTACTGAACACTTAAATCAAAAATCCTAAAGAGGCTAAATTCTGTAACACTGTCTGGTAACAGATATATGTCACTAGAGATGAAAGAAAAAAAAAAAAACCTTTAAGTTCATCAGTAGCTTGGAGAACTGTTCTTGATGGTAAACCCTTTGCAGATGTTTGTACTAATGGACGATGTTCTTGAAAAAAAATAAAATTGGCAGATTTAATTTTGGTGAATCAGAAGACGCCATCAGTGAGAATTCAGTGCTGTGGATGGTGATAATGACACTGAACACATCCAGCTTACAAGACACCTAACAGCCATGATTAGCGGTAGAAACGTCTTCACTGTGAATTTTAAAAACATAAAAAGAAGAAAACAAAGAAACAGAAAAACCCAATATGCTTCAAGTATGTGGCAGCAACTGAAGTAAGTTATATATGAACCATGTGAAAGGTTTTAGGATTAAAGGTAGAATAATGGTGGAGACATGGCACCTCCTGATGGTAGTGGAGGAAGCTCAGAGTTCCTTTTCAGATTCCCAACATCCAGTACAACTTACTGGGCCCCTCTCTGTGAGCATCCATGACTGGAATCTACCACTATGGAAAAAGAAAAGCCAGATACTTGTTTTCTGAGAACCCTGGCAGATGAGGGGCAGATATCTGTACCTGACCTACACTCGGCCAATCATAAGCATCCTTCTGGTGTTTATTTTTATTCTGGATATATCCTTGAGAAATAGGAATGGTTTCAAATCTTTTGGCCTGTGGCAGCAGCAACAGCAGGCTGCATACAGTAGTAGACATGGGAGCGAAGAAACCGGAAGAGTTGGAAAACATAGTTTCGTGAGGTCATCTTGGCTGTGGGACTACCCATCAGATTTCCGTTGATTTCTGAACATTTTCAAGCCAGAACCACCCTCATTTCCAGTGATTCTATGAGCTGCCCATCACCTATCCGTTAAGATCATTTTCTGCTCAAGATACCCAGAGTCATTTTCGAGTCTTTATCATCAAGAGTCTTGACTGCAACCCACATAAAGCACCCAAATACTGTAATGGTTACAAATTGTCTTGAGTTCCTCTGTGAGCCAAATCTCTAATTAACCATGTGAGTCTTTATTACTGTGAGCTTCTTAAAGTTTAAAATTATAACTTAACCATATTTTTACTATTTAGAATCTGGAAGACAGCCATAATAATGTCTTAGAAATACTTCTCAAATGAAAAAATGAAGTAGGCATTTTATGCATAATTCAGTGGAAGTTTGATCCCTACTGATTCAAAGACCAAAAGCTATTTATCTAGAACACACTAAAGTCAGTAACAGGAAGCTATAGAGAACATTCCTGGATCACATTTTTCTGAAAATTGAGCACAGGGTGCAACAGTAGTATGCAGATTTATGCCACATGCTTTACCAAGAACTATTCATTTCTAATGATTTTGAATCACTTTGCTACAAAATATTGTGATAAACAGTAATGGACATCTAACCTGATTTGCTAAAGATGATGTAAATTATAAAGATAATATAATCCAACAAAGGAGATTTAAAATATGTAAAGGTAAAATGTAAAGTCCTTAGCCAAAATGTATCCGCTACTCTGTTCAGTGGTCAGTGTCCCAGAGTCCTGGCTGATTAAGCAATGAGATTGCCAGCCATTGGGACTCCAAAAAACACTAGTGATTTGCACTTTCTTATCTTGCAAACTGGTGGACTAAAACAAACAGTAGATTGAGGAAAAGTAATGGTTTCAGAGAAGAGAAAGCTTCTAGAATTCTTTTTCAAAAAAATTTTTGTTAACATTTTTTCATTTTTGAGAGGCAGAGAGAGAGAGAGAGTGCAAGCAGAGGAGGGGCAGAGAGAGAGAGGGAGATACATAATCTGAAGCAGGCTCCAGGCTCTGAGCTGTCAGCAAATAGCCTGATGAGGGGCTCGAACCCACGAACTGTTAGATCATGACCTGAGCCAAACTCGATGCTTAATCGACTGAGCCACCCAGGCTCCCCGCTTCTAGAATTCTTTAAAAGAATAAGGAAATGTATTTACAAGAAAAATTACCATATATATAATGTATTTGGAGCTGTACGAAGCCTTTTTTTTTTAAGGCCACACACCAAAAACCATGTCACTGTTTTGTCATGGGTAGAGAATTAACTTCTAGGCAAGAAACAAAGGATAAAACAAGCTCTTCTTTGTACAGAAAAATATGAAGTAAAGCTCAGTACTGGGGATAGTTTCATATTACATTTTTACAAAACATTTGATGACAGTGTGTGTCCAGCATAATTTGTGATTTGGCAGATATATTTCCAGGTATGGCAGAAATGTTTCAGGTGGATCTGAGTGAAAAAATAAAATGGTATGTGAATTTTATTGTTGACAAATACAAGCTAAGTCTCTGGAAGCAGGCAACATGTGTAAATCCAGGTTACTGCTTAGCTGCGTACATCAGAGGCAATTACGAGTAGATAGTGTGGCCGATGACAAAGAGTAAGACAAAGACAGAAATCCAGGTCATGGAGAGGCTGGCCTATATAAGGCATGGCCTTTCCTGTTGAGAAAGCAGGGTACTTGGTAAGTTGTCAAAATTGAGTATCAAATGACTGGAATAAAAGAAATTTAATTAGTGGAACTTGGATACAACAGAGGAGCCAAATCAGTGAAGAAATGGGCCAAGGTTGGAACAGAAATTTCTGCAGACTCACTTCACTCTGATCTTCATGAATTTATTCATTTCTTATACATCGAAGGCATCTTCCTTTCTTTCTTATTAAAGTTCTTGGGGGCCAACGGGATTTTATCTTCAGCATTGATCCTGGCTAAGAATAGAGTTATCTAATGGGGAGAGGCATCCAGGCAAGTCAGTTTCCCATGCCTGGAATACTAGAGCAACCTTAGACCTTAGATATGAAAAAAAAAAAAAAAAAGTATAGTAAAGCTGCAAAAGAGCCACTTAAATGAAAAGGGTGGTTTTCAGATGAGGAAAGAATGCAAACGTAATCTAAAATATAGCATTTTAGGATTAAGAAGTAGATAGTTAATGAAATTGTAGCTAATACTGATACACTGAACACAGACAGATTTTCCAAATCCTAGAATCATTTGTGAACAAAAGAATACGTCAATGGATTCTGGATTCTGGACTCCTTCTTTTAAGTCTCATGAGTGGTGTGTTAAAGTACAGTTTATCACAGGGCCTGGAAGTTGGAATCAGGTGCCTGAAGTGAGTCCCATGAGTAGCAAGTTTGAGACACAGTGACATACAGAGTGTGGTTAATTTGTGGATCTCATGACCCTCAAAATACGGTGCAGGCTGAACACAAAATAGAATCTTGAAGAGATTAAACTAATGGATGGCATAGTTATATCCATAATAGGTTATTAAGAGATGCTGCATATACAGCTTTGACAAATAGCCTAAATGTTTGAGGTGACATCATTAAGAACAACTGTTCTGCCACAAAACATTTTTCTTTGTAGATAATACCATATTTCATATCGTCAGCCTTAAAAATAAGGTAGCCAGCTGTTTTACTAACAAATAGAATTTCTTTGGGAATAACAGAATGACAGTTTGGGACATGCAAGCTGTGGTAAACCATTGGCAATTCCAAAGAGAGAAAGGGAAGGTCAGCTTTTAATTGGGTTTTAGAAGGAAACTGGGGAGGGTTGTCTTAAAATTTCACCGGAGATGAATGAGAGTTTGAGGTCATGGTGGTTTCTCATTGGCAGCAGGTTGTGGTTAGTGCGTTGTTGGTGGAGCAGGAAGGCATCTCCCCTCTTCTTTACAGCGGGAGAGAAAATTCCTATGTGAAAAATGCCCATCCTTGTCAGTAATTCTTACCTCCCTTCTTTCTGCTGGTCATGCAAGCCACAATGAGTGGTACATGCATGAGAGTGCCCCCCCTTCAGAGCTTCCCAAATCCATTTTTAAAAATTAAAGTTTATGTATGTATTTAAATACTTTTATTTGAGTATAATTGGAATGCAGTGTTACATCCCTTTCAGGTGTGCAGCATAGTTATTCAGCTCCTCTGTAGGTCATGCTGTGATCATGACTACTGTAGCCGCCATCTCTCCCATTAACACTATTTCAGCATCATTCACAGGATTTCCTATGCTGTGGCTTTTATTCTCATGACTTATTCAGCCCATAACTGGCACCCTGTATCTCCCACTCCCCTTCACCCATTTTGCCCTTCTCATTGACAACCATCAGTTTGCTCTCTGTTTTTATAGGTCTGATTTTGCTTCTTGTTTGTTTATTCATTTGTTTTGTTTTTTAGATTCAACATATGAGTGAAATTAAATGGCATTTGTCTTTCTCTGTCTGACTTATTTCACTTAATCTAATAACCTCTAGATCCATCTATGTTGTTGCAGATGACAAGATCTCATCTTTTTAATGGCTGCATAATATTCCATTGTCTGTGTACAGTGTGTGTGTGTGTGGTGTGTGTGTATCACATCTTCCTTATCCATTCTTCTATCCCAAATTCATTTTAAATGAGGTTTACTTTATTTATTTTTACAAGAGTCTCAGGTAATGAGAATGTGTATTTATCTGTTCTCAAGTTGGTGTGGAACCTTATATCTTCAGAGAGAGATTTTGCTTCAGTTTTCTAGAATATTTGAGGCAGCCCTTTTCCATACTAACACTTCTTGAAACATTCTTGTATTTTATCCATCCACTTCTCAGATACATCCCACTCATCTTAGAAACAAAATGGGATTATTTTCACATGAACAGTTGCAAATGTGTATCTTTCCTAGAAAATGACAAAACTCTGAATCCGTAAACCAGCATGAGCTGAACTTATGCTTAACCTAGAGCTCTCCAAAATTTTGAAGATAGAAATACATTATAACTACTGATATCACTAAGGCTGTCTGTGTACCCCATCTTGAAAAAGAAATAATAAGGTGTGAAATCGGTGGTTGAGTATCTTCCTATGTTTTATTTTAAAATTTAACAAAGTTGGGGCGCCTGAGTGGCTGTCAGTTAAGCGTCTGACTTAAGACCAGGTCATGATCTCGAGGTTTGTGAGTTCCAGCCCCTCATCAGGCTCTGTGCTGACAGCTCAAAGCCTGGAGCCTCCTTCAGATTCTGTGTCTCTCCCTCTCTCTGCCTCTCCCATGCTCATGCTCTGTCTTTCTCAGTCTCTCAATAATGAATAAAAATGTTTTTGGGCACCTGGGTGGCTCAGTCAGTTGGGCGCCCGACTTCAGCTCAGGTCATGATCTCATGGTTGGTGGGTTTGAGCCCCATGTCGGGCTCTGTGCTGACAGCCAGCTCAGAGCCTGGAGACTGTTTCCGATTTTGTGTCTCCCTCTCTCTCTGACCCTCTCCTGCTCACCCTGTCTCTCTCTCTCTCTCTCTCTCTCTCTCTCTCAGAATAAATAAAACAAAAATTTTTAATTAAAGAATAATGAATAAAAATGTTAAAAAACTTTTAAAAATATTAAAATTTAACAAAGTAATAAGATTATTGACAGGTAATGCTACTTACTCGGTGCCTTTGAAGTAGTGTTCAATATTATAGCCTCTTTCTACAGCATGTTATTGGGAGAAGCTCTTGTTTGAAAAGATGAACTGTTTTTTTTCTCCTAATTATCTTGAAACAACTGGGATCAAACATAGATTTGCGCTTAATAGTTTTACCTTGAAGGTAATTCTATTTATGCTTATGTTCCCTAACCTTTATATCTCTGGAAACTGAAAAATAAATTTTAAACTGTTGTTTAAATAAGTTATATCTTAAAGGCAACCATTAGATACTATCTCTGGTGCTTTGAACTCAGAGTATTAAAATGATATTGGTCATGTCTTGACACATTTAACTCTTAACACATACAGTCTGTGAATTGAACAAATTCTTCTTTTCAAAAATAAATGTGCATCTGAGAGTTTAACTTTTTTCTCTAGTAGTTTGAATCTTTTTAGACATATGGGAAGAAATAATATATGTACATTTAACATTCAATTTCATAGACCCCAGCATCCCTCAGAGAAGAATAAATGAGATTAGGAGGCTGGAGAATTGGCCTTTGTAAAATCTCACTATGGTTGTGGCTGAGTTAGTTATAAAGTGGACAAAATGCATTACTCATAAATTGTAGCTTTGCACAGTTGCGAGCAGAGTCTAGAATTATGATAATCATGTGATACCCACAAGGTCTAGCTGACATGCCATGTTAGGATGGTAACTTCTGTTTTTGAGACACTTCATTTGGCTTTTTTTTTTTTTAACTTTATTATTATTCTGGGGGGGCGGGGCAGAGAGAGAGGGAGACAGAATCCCAAGCAGACTCCATGCTGCTGGCACAGAGCCCGATGTGGGGTTTGAACCCACGAATCATAATGAGATGATGACCTGAACTGAAACCGAGTCGGAGGGGCTCAACATACTGAGCTACCCACGCACTGCTCATTTGGCTTTTTTGGTTTTTCTTTTAATTGATCTCCAGAGAAAAATAAAGCTCCTTACCCTGCACTGAATTTTCTGTAATACGAAATATGATTCCTTTGGCCTCATATTTTCTTGCTTCAGCTGAATTCATACAAGTTGCTTATTTGTTTAGTGCTTACCACATACTAGATCAAGTGCTCTAGCTCTATATTTCTAGTTTTTGACCCATTACATCAAACTGCTGGTGGTTTGTGAACTTGTATTTCAAGTTCAGTTTTGCTCTTGGAAGCTGCCTGTTTTTTTAGAACCTGCTCTGCTGTTTTCTCAGACTCGGCTCCATGCTCTGTATGTCCCAAGTCACTTTCTCATTTAGATCAGGCTTCAACCTGAACAAGGAAATTTACATTTGAGCAGTACATTAAAAAAGAAAAAGAAAAGAAAATTTGAATTGCTTCCATGGGAAATCTCACTCTAGGAGGCACTGGGAAGACACAGTTTTAGTAATCCTCACGGATTGGTTAATGATGATTATTTAATTATGCTTATTGTTGATAATTACAGTGGTAAGACAGGTGACCAAATTAGGACTAGATTAAAGTGTTTTTCACTGGTTTAAAAGCAATGGTTTATGTCACCTTAACTAATTATACAACTTTCTCTCCCGTACATGTGAGGTCAATAGTTATTAAACCTATACATGAAAATTCTTGTAAATAAAAAAGTAAATCTTCCTAGCATTCATATTATTCTGACAGTATATTTATATATATATATATATTCCTGATATCAGCTATAATAAAAATATAACTTGAAATAAATATAATTACAATTTAAAACATTTCCCACAGGTGCCAGCTTGTAAAAGAAAAGATTTTCACTTAAACTGTCCTTTCCTTCAAGATCTATGAAAATATGCCTCTTCTTTGTTTTAATACCGGCTGATTACTGCTAGAAGGTTTACATTGAGAATGTTCATGAATAACCTGATTTCATAAGATGTTTAGCTAATTGTGTTCCATCCATTACCCCATCAAGAAATTTAAATGCCAGTAGTCTCTATGATTCTCAAAGTGTCAGGTAATATTTTACTATAGAAAACATATGAATTTTGTTGTCAGGTCTTGGTTAGAATTCTGATTTTACTCCATTTGATGTTGTACAGATAATTATTTCATTTCTCCAACGTACTGGTTGATTCATCTACAAAATTGGAATAATGCCTGTTTCATAGACTCCCTCATTCCTCACTTCCAATCCACATGTAACTTCTTCCTCTAAAACATATATGAAGCATCATATGTCTGAAATATAAACCAATGTGTTTTCTTTGTTGGTCATGTCTAGCCCCTAGTTGTCCATATTCTGTATCAAAAGTCACCCCTGGTGGACCTTTGGTTATAGAGAAGATAATCCAGTTCACTAGGCCATGCGGCTTCTGTGCCTCTAAGAATGGGGATCAGATGTAAGATAAATTTAGATCAGATGAGAAGAGAAATAGGAGAGCTTGTTGCCTTTGCTCCCTTAGAAGGTAGGGAAAAAAGAAGCCAGCAACCAAGTACATGTCTCTTCCTGTTTAAAATCGTCTAAGTGGAAAGGGGTGTGGGGAAGCCAGAGGCCGCTGCAAGTGCTTGTCTCTCCTGTTATAAACTGGGGAGAAGACTGCAGCTGCATTGCATAGGCTGGCATTAGTGGCGGGCGCCCAAGCACATTAGAGTAGCTGTATCAGAAAATGTTAAGAAAAGAGGGGGATCGGGGCGCCTGGCTGGCTCAGTCAGTTAAGCGTCCATCTTCGGCTCAGGTCATGATCTCATGGTTCGTAGGTTTGAGCCCCACGTCGGGCTCTGTGCTGACAGCTAGCTCAGAGCCAAGAGCCTGTTTTAGATCTGTGTCTCCCTCTCTCTCTCTGGCCCTTCCCTGTTCATGCTGTCTCTCTCAGAAATAAATAAAAAACATTAAAAGTTTAAAAAAAAAGAAAAGAAAAGAAAAGAGGGGGATCTAAATTGTGGATGTAGAAGTTTCTGCCTGCGTTGTGGTGGGAGGCACGATATGTGCATTAACAAGCGGTGTACTTACATCAAAGCCTCCATAACTGAACACGAGGTGTTTCACCTACAGAAGCTGACTGCTAGGTCAGCTTTAGCAGGAGCTAATGGAAGACGTGGTTGACTTCAGAAGATCTACCAAAGCAACTAGGAGTCAAGGTGAGGCCTAATGAGCAACTCAGTAATACATTAGCACAAGATTCCACTAGGAACAGATCCCAGCTCAAGAAGCCAGATAGATTCCCATGACCAGGAAGTGAAGGGAAATCACCAAAACGAAAGGGAAGACCCAGTGTACAGCCCAGGCCCTCCCTGCTTTCCATGAGAGCATTTAAGTATCCTTCTCCCCTAAAGTTAGATTCTCCTCTAATATTTTCTATACTTTTTAAGGTTTACTGGTTATATCTTGGTCTTTAATCCACTATGACTTGTGTATGTGTATCTGTGTGAAGTATAGTCAGGATCTAATATTACATTTTCATGTGGATAATAACTTCTTGTTCCAGCACCACTTATTAAAAAGGCATTTCTTTCCATATTGAATTATGATACTACCATTATTAAACAGTATTTCTCTCTAAATATTGATGTACCTATCTCTCTCTGTCCTCTATCATTTATCCATCTGTGGACTCTAATCTATTCCAGTAGTCTGTTTGTCCATTCCCATGTAACTCAGTATGCCACATTTGTTTATTTATTGCAACAGCTTTAAAAATTAATCTTGGATACCTGGTAGGAAGTGAGCCTTAACTTCTTTCATTTCTTCCAAATTGAAAAGTGTCTCAACTCTTTTTGGCAGCTTACTCTTTTATACAGTTTGGGATCAGATTCTCCCATTTTGTGGGAAACTTTGCTAAGGTTTTGATTAAAATTGATGTCAGTGTGTAAATAAATTCAGGAACAGTAGGCATATTTGCAATATTGAGTGTACTTCTCCATCCAGCAACATTGCATGCCACACTCATGCTCTTATTTTTCTGGTGTACTCAAGTCCCTCCATAATATTTTGTGGATTTCCAAAGGGTAGCTGGCATATCTTTGGTTGGACATTCCTGGGAACCTTATTATTTTGTTGCTGTTGTGAAAGGGGTGGGTTTTTATCCAACTTATTCTTTTGAATCACTTATTTCTGGTATAAAGGCACACTACTGGATTTGTAGGGTGATCGTGTATCAGGCATCTTTGCAATGGCCTCATTAGTTCTAATAACTTTTCTGATCCTCTGGGTTTTCATATGTAAGCACATTTGCAGCTTACAAATATGTTTTTTTTCCTTCCTTAGCAATTGTAATATTAATAGAAGTTTTGATAGATGGATCTTTGTTATATTCTAGTTTTATGGGAGTATTTTTAAATGCCTCCATTATTACATTTTTGATAGCTATTTCTTATTAAGTTAAGGGACTTAACTTTCTTTTCTAAGAGTATTTTCATCCAATAGACAATGTATTTTATTCAGTGTTTGTTTCCTTTCATTGATATTGTCACATGGTTTTCCTTTTTGAACCTATTAAGTATTACCTTAGTAGATTTTCTCCTGTTTAATTATGTCACTCTGGTGACAGTATCACATTATCATCTTTTTAAAAAAATGTTTATTTTTGATAGAGAGCACAAGCAGGGGAGGCACAGAGAGAGACAGAGAAAGAGAATCGGAAGCGGGCTCTGTGCTGACTGCAGTGAGCCCAATGTGGGGCTCAAATTGAGGAACCACCTGAGCCAAAGTTGGACGCTCCACTGACTGAGCCCCCCAGGCACCCCTCACTTTATCATCTTTTTTACATTCCTCTTTGTACGCTTTATAATTGTTGGTATGTTTAAAAATTGTTCCCGTTCCCCCATTTCTCAGTGTTTGACCTTGTTCTCAACCACTTCCTCTCTCGACAAGGTATATGTGCATCTTTTCCTTCTGCCAATACTCCTTCTGATTTAAAGTAAGAAGTGTCCTTCCCTGAACTCTTTGCCTGTTCTGTTTCACCATCTTCCCACTGTCTTGACGATCCTGCTCCATTACTTGTCCTATTTCATTTTTATTACAACTTCTTTTCAACTATTTCTATATGCTCTGCCTCCAAACATGCATCTGCCCTAGTTCCTTGCAGTTCCTTCAAACCTGTATTTACACTTGAGGTGGGCCGCTGTGTTCTTTATTTACGTCAGGTCTCTTGAAGGTTCAGGACCTCACCTTCCTCCTCACTTAATAAATTGGACTGTTTACCTATGACCTAATTCTCAATTACCCAGTTTCCATCCTTCATTCCATGTAATCTTGATGCATCTAATGTGGCCCCCTGTCTTCTTGATCTGGTTTTCTTCATTAGTTTTTGCGACACTGTTTTTCTTTCATTTTCTTTCTATCTACTTCATCATTATTTCTGGGGCTATTGTTTCGTGTTCTACTCTCCCCTAAATATTAATGAATTTATCGTAGGAAAAAAACTAGAAATCATCTTTTAAAACATTTAAGATCTGTTGATTACGTAAATTCCATAGATAGTTGAAAATGAAATCTTTGTCTAATATGGTTTTTAAATGCCTCTCAACCATAGATTACATGACCAAATTAATATCACCATTTAAAAAAAAATTTTTATGCCTTATTTTATTTTGAGAGACAGAGAGTGAGTGGGGAGGGGCAGAGAGAGAGGGAGAAACAGAATCTGAAGCAGGCTCCAGGCCCTGAGCTGTCAGCACAGAGCCCAACGTGGGCTCAAACCCACGGACTGTGAGATCATGACCAAAGTCGGATGCTCAATTGACTGAGCCACCCAGGCACCCCATCACTTTTTTTTTTTTTTTTGCATTAGAGATGTTTTCAGTCTTCATTTTTGTCTGTTTCATGATTGGGAAAATTGTGTGTAAGAATAACAAAATACAAACATGTGCTCATTAAAATATTTACATTTGGAATAGGGATTACATATATTATATTTTACCAATATTAAACCAGCACAAGGATAAAAGAATATAGTAGTAAAGTGTTTTTAATTGAAATGTGATTGGTATAACTCTTCTGAAATAGTTATTCTTAAGATTGTCTTTGATTTTTTTCCCATGGTTTTCACATCTTCAAATAGATCTTCATCTTGCAAAAATCTGTACATAATACATACTGATGAATAAAGAAAATGCATCAACTAAGCAAACTGTTCTAGGATGGCTTGGATTATCAGACATTTGCAAGTTAAATTCGATATTACTGTATAAATTTAAAGAATTAACTGAAATTAAGATAGTATATTTGTTCCTTTGGTGAATAACCAAAAATGTAAAGTTCTTCAAGATTTTTATATTCTTATTAAGATAATTGTAATTATTCAATTTTATTTAAAATTAAATGATGTTAAGCATACAGTGTTTGATGAATATAAAAATATATATCATTGAATTATAAATGATTTTGCCTCCAGCTGCCGACTTGAAATGTCAAGTATTTCCCTAATCTTCATATTTCATGTAATGTTGAACCATTTATGGTCCTTGTGCTGCCATATGGGAAATAGCAATATTCATCAACCCTTTATGCTTCATGAAGCAAAAGGTGTTATTTCACTTGTGAGCTTCTTTCATGATAGTGATTGAGTCTCTTATTTATTTATTTATTTATTTATTTATTTATTTATTTTTGTGACTAAACGATGGTACTCAGTCAGAATTTCCCATTGAGGGAGTGAGGGTAGGCAGCAGTTTTTTTTTTGTTTGTTTGTTTTTTAAGTTTATTTATTTGAGAAAGAGAGCCGACAAGTGGAGGAGGGGCAAAAAGAGAGGGAAAGAGAGAATCTTAAGGAAGATCTACAACACAGGGCTAGAACTCACAAAACCGTGAGATCAGTGACCTAAAGCAAAACCAAGAATCAGACGCTCAACTGACTGAGCCACCCAGGCTCCCCAGCAACAGGTTTATCTTACTTACCATCATATTCTTAGCACTTAACATAATGCATAGTTAGCATGAATGAATGCATTTGTTTTCAGAGTTCTAAAATTTTTAAATATATAATTATTAATGTAAATGGTCCAGCCCTATGTCCTCATCATGACTTGGTACCTGAGGGTGTCAGAGGACTATTAATACATGTTGCCTCCTGTCAGAGGCTTTCAGTATAAATGAAGACACAGATTAAAGGATATGGATCAGTAGAAGACATTATGTCGATACTCATAAAAGAGTGCCTTCCACAGAGGTCCAGAAACACAGAAGTGATAGTTGGGTAAAGCTTAGAGAAGAAATATTTGAAACAAACAGGGAAACTTTGCTTTCCACATGAAAAACAAGATATTAAGGGCTTGAGGAAGGAAAGACCACAAAGCACTGGAGGGGCTCAGAGGACCCAGGGCTCATTAAATATGAAAAGAGGATATTTGGAATTTGAGTGGCATTTGTTTCTTGATAATAAAGGATCCTGAAAGCCAAGTAAAATATGTTTTAATTTAGGGAGGAAAAAAATAATGAATGTTTGTGAGGAAAAGAATCACTTAATGGTATTTCACAATAGCTTCTAATTGTATACACCCAAGCTCAGTGTGAACTTGAATGCGTGAAGACCTGGATGGATATCGGTGGAGGTGGCATGAATGAAGGCAGGAAAAAGATGGAGTAATTGATTTTAGTTAGGTAAATAAGAAGATGGAAACTAAAACCAACTTGTCAAATTTGGGACATTTTGTAGTTAGAGATAGGGAAATTGAAAGATGAGGGTTAGTTTTTGACACATGAAACTTGAAATGGTAGCCAGATAGTTAAATAGAAATATCCCAAACATAAGGAAGCTACTTAAATTATATTATTCAAAAAAATTTCTCTGTGCCACCTTTCAGATCACATATACATATATGTTCACACAGTTTGTTCTTTCTAATTGTGCCCATTTCTTCTAGAACATTTTCATCTTAGGAATTTAGTTTTCAGGAACTCTCATTTTTATAATTTATTTTATAAATGCCTAAGTACTTCAGTAGACTACTGCAGATATCAAGAAGAGTGAAATGTTATACAATCATTTTAATACAAAATTACCTATTTAAGAAAGATATAAAGTTTCCTTTCCTTTAAAATGGGGTTGATAATTCTTGTCCTACCTAGCTCGAAAGGTTATTGTAAGGATCAGAAGAGATGATGGGTATGAAAGCTCTTTGAAAACGAAAATCCTTTACAAATGCAAGCTATCA
The DNA here is from genome assembly GCF_003009895.1 of Hyaena hyaena. Taxonomy (NCBI): domain Eukaryota; kingdom Metazoa; phylum Chordata; class Mammalia; order Carnivora; family Hyaenidae; genus Hyaena; species Hyaena hyaena. The sequence continues at coordinate 1,424,308 of NW_024081086.1, read as the reverse complement.
TCATCATGATTATACAGTGCCCTCCATATGAACCTGAAACAATTTTCATCTATCATGTCATTCTTCTAATTCCTGTAGAGCATGTCCCACAAGATTTTTATCATAGGAATCTATTTTAATCAACGACAATGCATTTTCATGAAAGCATAATATTGTTTCTATAATAGATATTCTTTGAACTCTGGATGAAGACTAATACACATTTCAAGGACCATTATACTTCTGAGAATTTTTTCCCTTCTCTTTCATTTTATAGCTTCCTTTTCCCCATATTACATGGGTGCAATAAAATGACTTCATCAGGTAAAGTATCCTATAAAAACTTAACTGTCAATCCCATCCTCCTTTCTCCTAACTTCATCTTTTCCTGCTCTGTGAGTTTGAATTCTCTGATAAGCACCATCCATGGGCTTTACCCATTGGCACCGGTCCATCCTAGTGATCAAATCAGGCATTGAAGGTGTAGGAACATAGCCCTGTCAGCCTCAGGATTTAGTGCAGTTTGGAATTGAGGCTTGGCACCAACTCAGTAACTGTTGTGCCAAAGAGAGTTCTGATTTTTTTTAAGTTTCTCTATTTCTCTCTATCCCTTTATCAAATTAGGACAGCCTTGATGCTTGTAATTCTGAAGGGCTTCTTCCTAGCTACCTAGGTCGTGGGAGGAATATCCACATGGTTCTGGACTCGCATACTTTCTTCACTCCTTGATACCCCTTTCCTGGAACCTTCCACATGCTCTCTTCTCAAGATTGACTCTTTCAGAACTTGACCAAACGGTACTTAGGTTAATGAAGCCTCCAGGCCTCTACATTGTGGCTGTGCTAGCTACACGTGTCAGGGAAGTCTTGGTGTGAGATAAATCTCAGACATCCTGCAGACTGCTTCCACAAGCTGGTCTGTGTGGCAAGCCCTGAGTTCGGCTGCTCACTCCCTTCATCTACGCTTGGTAGCAGTTCAAGCATACTCCATACCTATGAGGGCATCAGCGTCTAGGGCAAGAAGCCACATTCTTCCCACCGTATCACTCTGCTGCTTCACAAAATTCCCTCATTATTTTTCAGTCGGATAATTTTAATTCTCTCTCTCTCTCTCTCTCTCTCTCTCTCTTTTTCTTGGCACTCATACAAGAAGTGCAAACATCTACTTAGGGAAGAGGGCACATGGTCAGAGCTGGGTCTTTTCTGATACTTGGATTAGGTCACCGAGTCGCTGCAGATTTATAGTGGAGAGAGAAACCCTACACTTGAGAATTTGCTGTAATTGCCAGAAGCACCAAACCTGTAATTACTATTGCCACTCTGGGAACTGCAAGGGAAGCCTCCATAGTTAGCCTTTGCCCTTATCCATCCTGACTTGCCTGTTATGTTTTTCTCCTTTTGCCTTTGTTAGAATTTATAGTAGAAATAGAAATTTAAAAACCCAGCTGAAGTTTTAGACTAGTGCAATGAATATATTTTTTTAAATTTTTTGCTGCTCACTGTGCATCAGTGCAGAGAAATTTAATTGCCAGTAATATAATTGTTTAGTTTAACAAAATTGGGGTGAGTTGACTAACACTTTCAGTGTTTGAGCTCATAATGTAAGACATTTGTAGCACTTTCTACCTTAGCATTTCAGTATAGCTCCACCAGGTAGGTGTTCTCTTTGCTCTGTTTAAAAATGAGGACCTTAATGGGCATTGCACATGAGGATATTAGAAGTCAGAGAGCTTGCAGGTTTGCCTAATTCAGCAACGGAGGACTGTCATATGGCAATACTGTACTTCTGGGTTCCATGCAGAGATTCCCTACCCACCGGTGAACACTTCCTTGCTTAAATTCATCCCTTAGCTCCACTTCATTTTCAGAGTAAATGACAAAGGAGGGTCACAAGGCCTTCTGTTCTATCATGCCATCCTATAGCTGAGTTCCCTTCTTTACTTCCTATATTTCATCCATCCTGAACCTCTTCTAGAGCGATCATCTGGAAATCTTGTCCCTTCTTTTTATTGACTCCTATTTTTTGAGCCAGATCCATTGGGGAACTGACTCCTATTTTGCGGGACAGAACCTTAGGGAAAACATAATTATGGGTGGTCTGACATCTTGTGCAGTCTCTGTTTGAACCATTAGTATCATTAATGCACCACTCTGGTTCCCTTAGATTAAACTTCTGAGGGTACAGACTGCCTCTTTCATTTTTTCCTCTTTTTCTTCATCTGTAAAATAAATATAACAGTAGCTACCTTGTAGATTTATTGGGAAGATTAGAGGTAATGTATATAAGTAAAGTAACTAACAGCGCCAGAGACATGGTAATAAAACTAACAATAATTCATATTTATTAAACTCATTTTCTGTGTGCCAGGTACTATGGTAGGCATTTAACGTGTATTATCTGTAATCCTTTTGTAATGATTTTATTCAATGGCCTGAACTCAAAGCCAGTAGAAGCAGAACACACTTTTACTTTTTCTCTTCAACGATGTTATCAAATCTTATGACCCTGCAATTTGATACATGCTAAGCAGAGGCCATAGTTGCAGACTATCCGTTATGAACACAAGTTAATTTCAATAATTAAAATTTATTTTCAGTTATTACAGTTTCTAGGCTGTTCTTAATACAAATGAAATTTGCCCGATCTTCCTCTCCCTCAGCTGAGGCCTGACAATGACTCTAGCTCTGCATTTTGAAATAGTTTTTGACTTGACTGGGGTTTTTCTAGACATTTTCAGTAATCAGTACCTCTGGCATTGGCAGGAGCTGGCTGCCTTGCGGGCTGTGCTGGTAGGCTCTTTCGAGTCCTGCCTTTGGCCCCATACCCCCACGATTTGGGAACCTCAGCCTTCTGACAAGGGACAGAAGCATTTTAGCTGTCACCCAGCTCTAGCACATGGCAGCCAATCCTACATCCTCCTCTGCCAGGGTTCTCTTACTTTGGCAGGTGGTTCTTCTCAGTGGGAATCCCATAAAGAAGGCAGATTACTATGTCCTTAGCCAATAGGAAATGCAAGCATTGCTGTCATGCCCGGTAACAGAATGTAGATCTGTCTACTGTCTGCTGCTGTCTTCTCTTCTTGCTCTGACTGTGCGGATATTACAGGCAGCTTCCTGCTTTTTGAATTCTCCAGGAGAGAAAGGGACACTCATCAGTGTTCACACGTGCCTCCAAACTCTTGGGGCCACATGTGAGCTTGTTGCCGCCTCTTCTCATCACAGTGGTCATGCAGCAGTTGGCCTTCACATTTCCGAAGCTCAGAGCCTATGTTCAAAATCGACTCCCTGGTCTTTTGTCTCAGAAGTGCGGCACTCGCTACTCTTAGATCTCTTAGTGCTGTCCTTTTGGATATGAGTGTTGAGCTTGCCTGCGTGAGAGGAGAGAAGCCATAACCCCTCCCTAAGATAATGTCTCATTGCCTCCTTGACTTTTTCTCAATGCACTTCGTAATTCTGATAAGCCGGAGGAGGTGCCTTGTTAGGGGCCATTTTGGCTCCTTATTAGGAAACCCCAGGAGAGGAACTAGCCGCTGCTCTTCACAATCTTTCACTGTTTTCAATGTAGGGCTTTTGCTGAAATGTTTGAAGGAACAGGAAGATCCCTGCCTCCACATCTTTGCATATATAAAGCACCCACTTACTTCTGAAGACACTGTGACTCTAGAAGTCAGGTTATTTTTCCTATGGCCATTAAATTTATTTAGTGCAAGTCCAAACCTAATTTGCATCTAGATTAGTGTAGTCCCAAACTGTTCTGTTCACTGCCCTGTTTACTTCAGAATGTGAGTGTTCCATTGTAAATGGTTACCAGAGGGTGTCTCTTAGTTGAGATAGACAGCATTGGCGCTCTTTGAGATTTATTTAGATCTCTTACAATGTAACATGGAGCTTTAATGCTGTAGACATATCAAAACTTATCCAACTTAATTGACTCCTGTATTTGTGCTAGTAATGATTAGTCATTTTCTGCCACTTAAATAAATACTTGATAGAGCTAAAGCAGTACCTAGCCCATTGTGAGATTTCAATAAATCTTTGTTAAATGAGACTGCAGGAATTCAAAGTCAGCTGATACTACTCCTAGCAAATGGTGACGAGTGTTGAGTTTTGTGGAGTGCTTTGATTGTATATGTCTCACTGGTATTCCTCCATCTGTCATCAACCCTTATAGTCAAAGAAATGTCTTCAGCATTTTTATTAGATGATTGCATGTCTCTTACATGCAACTAGTAGAAATACCAAGCTTTCAAAAGAAGCTGATTGTGTCAGAGTTGAAAATTTAATCAGCAAGAACCGATTTAAAACAGCCAAGTTGTAGCAAAATCTGGAGAATTCTAACTTTAAATGAAATCCTTTCCTGCTTTACTATAGCCTCAACTTTCTTTTAGCTTTTAAATGAAAAAGTGGCTGATAAGTGGCCACTGAAAAATAGTTTAATATAATACACTAGTTCTTTGTTCCTCAATGTTCACAGGGCAGGAAAATCTGGATAAATCTCAGGGATCTTTGAGGAATTTTATAAACTGTCCTCTTAGTTGGGTTAATTTATTAAAGATTGATTAGGAATAATACCTTTGGAAATGTTGAGTCCTTTTTGTATAGATAATATTTATTTGTGGAGAGAATTTGTTGAAGAGATTTACACATAAAAATGATGAGTGAAAGACAAAAATATTAAAAATAGCTAAGAACTGTTTTATATAGTCTGATATCTTTGTACCTAGTGATGTGTAGCACACGTTAAACACTTAAAACCACTTTTCTGTTAAAAAAAAAACACTTTTCTGTTTATGAGATTCTGGAAAATATGAAACTATAGTGAGAGAAAGCTGATCAGTAGCATGAGGGGAAGAAGGTTGATTGGAGAGGGGCATTAGGAAACTTTTTCAGGAGTTGAAAATGCTCTATATCTTGATTGTGGTGATGATAATGTGAATATTTTCTGCTTCCTAAATTTATCAAGTATTCTAATTATAAGGAGCAAATCTCTTGTATCTACATTATATTTCAATAAGCCTGGGGGAGTGAAAGAGGAAAAAAAAAATCTTTATTATTGAATTTAGACTACTTCACTTGGAATATTTTTTTTTTTCCTGATAAAGTGAGTAGGACCATGGTAAATAGACTACTGTAATTATGTTCCTTGTGGCATAATAAAATCTCAAGTTTCAAATTATCTTAAAGATTATTTAATCTTATCCTTCTTTCCTTCATTCACTCTTCACTTAGTTGACATTAATGGACTCCTTTCTGTGTTTGAGGAATAGTGAAGTCAAATAAAACATAATCCTTGCCTTGGGGAAGTGTATTAGTTATCTATTACCGTATAGCAAGTTGCCCTGAAATTTAGTGGCTTAATACAATATACATTTATCAAACTACAGTTTCTGTAGGTCAGAAATCCGGACGGCTTTCCTGGGTCTTCTATTCTAGGATGTCTTACGTAGGTACGATCAGCCAGGCCTTGGATTTCTCATATGAAAGCTCAACTGGTAAAAGGTCTGCTTCTGAACTCACTAAAGTTGTTGTTGGCAGAATACAGTGTGTTGAGTGCTGTTCACATAGGGCTCAGTACTTGCTGGCTGTGGATGGGAAGCTATTCGAAGTTCCTTGGCAAGTGACCCTCTCCAGTATGACCCCTCCATCAACAAATGTTGATGCTCTACTGAGCAGACAATAGAGTTAGCTTGGAAATCGAAGTCACAGTCTTTTATATCTCCGTCACGGGAATGACATCCCTTCAACACTGCCCACATACCCTTGGTTAGAAACAACTTACTCGTGAGAAAATTAACAAGGACCTCAATACCAGGAGGCAGACATTTTAAAAACTGCTTCTCACAGGAACCTAGTGGATTCAACCATCTGGGCTTGATGCATCAAGAAATCACTGAGCAAGTGCTTTAATCCTTCTTATTTTGCAAAAAAAGTATGAACAAATGAGGCTTTATTACCAGACTCTTTTTAACTTCTGGTTCTACAACTTACTAGGCATATATCTGGGAATTAGTTAAACATTTATTAAACATTAATTAGTCCCCTCACCAAAAAATGGTGCATACGTGACTAAGTTACTGTGAAAATTAAGCACAATTAGGAATGTAAAGTTCCAAGCATGGTACCTGGCGAATAGGCATTCAGTGCATTCAATAAGTGAATTTTTGTTATTATCCTTGTACAAATCTCATTCCTGATCTGAAATCTACAGGTCTGAAACTTCTTCCTTTTGAAAAACTTGAGGCTTAACTAATCAAGTCCTGTTTACTTCCCAATACTAGCCCTGCCTTTAATTTACATCAGAAAATAATGTGTGTGCTGCCTTCATTTTCTCCCTTCCCCGCACATGCCAGGCTTCTTTCTCTCAAGATATGTTCCTTATATAACATGATCACAAGCCTCCCAAGGCTCTCTTCTTGACATGCTTGTTAGATTGTAAGTCACCACAAAACCTGAATAACTGTAAAACAGTCAATCATCAGGAGGAAAAAGTTTCAAATGAAAATAATCCATAGGTATTATTCTTATCTCAGGTTAATTCAAAAGCATCCTGATCTAGAACCCAATCTAGATGCATAGGACAAGCTCAAACGTGTTTCTCAGAACTCGCTAAGATATTTGTGAGCAGTTAGTACATTTTTTGCAAAAATTAATATCAAAGCACAGGAGAAGTGTTTTAATTGATAAATAACTAATCTGTATACAACAAAGCAATAATTAAATAAAAAGATATCTTTACAACCAAAAACATATTTACTTTTAGTTGTAAACTTTAACCAACTTTCAAATTAGAACATGATCATATTAAGAGCTGAATATTTATTCTAGCCATTGACCTATGATGTTAACATGCCAATTATACTTCAATAAAAAATTAAAAGAAAAAATTAATACACTTAAACTTACATCCCTGAGAAAAGATGTATGAAGTAATGTTCTTGCTGGAATGCTTAATTTTTAAGTATTTCACCATTGATATTTCTCATTCTAGGAATTTTTACTTTACAGTCAGTTTCAAAAATGAAAGAGAACACATTTAAATAAAATAATTTGTCCATATATGAATATTCTTCATTATTAGATTCTACTTCAGGATACAAGATGCATTTAAACTTATTTGATGTTCATAAGGTATATTGGTGATCATGTTAATATATTTAATGTGTTAAATTTTATTCAAAAGAAAAATAATAGGGTCATTTATCTGAACTTCTATTGTAATCTAAAGAAAAGCACAGGTATAGATGGTGAATTATTTCATTTACAGATTATACTGAAGAGTTTTTAGAACTAATTATATTGGCATTTCTCCTTTCAAAAAGAAAACAAGTGTAAATATTTGGTCTCAGGAATCTTGAAGTATTTTCAACTTCAAATTCCAAGTGACTGAAAATAACTCCACTCCAAAAATTCGTTAATAAAATATATAGAAATTTAGATTTTAAAATTTTTTCTTCTACATTTTTTGTTGGAAATGCAGTTGCTGTTGCAGTAAAAATAAAATGTGACATTGAAGACAGAAACAAAGAATACATAAAGCTTAAATTTCCACTGTATGTGTGTGTCTGTGTATATATATCAAACAAATTTGAAAATCATTAAATAAAATTCTAGTATCCCAATTTAAAAAGTGGGCTTATGATAACAGTGTGAAAGAATATGTATTAAATGGAAAATGGTTGTCTGTGGGTTATGATTTTTATTTTCTTTATCTTCGATGTTTCTGAAGTTTTGCCAGAAACACATATTACTTTAACAAGCAGAACTAAACAAGGTTGATCCTTCCATTAAAATATATATTTTGTGCTTAATCTGTGAACCAAATTAAAAATGAACTTAATTTCATTATATTTTTAAGAGTATTTAGAATATGCTGTGGCTTTTACAAAATAGTGCTTCCTATTCCTTTGTGAACTTGTAAGAATTGTTCACTTAGGGAAAAACATAGTATTTGGACCTCCTTTTATTTTATTTTATTTTTTGGTGTGGAAATCCTTTGCAGCTAATGGTGAATTATAAAAGAAAGTGTATTTCCTAATTAAGTGATAAAATTCAAAGTCAAAGTATTTATAGATTTATTTTCAATAAATAAGCCTTATATTTATATCTGGTAAATATTTCATTATGGCATATCGATAAACTTTGCATACTTATAACTATAAAAAGTCTATCTGAGAAGTCTGTTAAATGCTTTTGTATGGTGACATATTTTATTCAAAAGATAAGAAATATCTTATTCTTTGCAGAAGGGAATAAATTACAGTGTAACTTCAGGGGTTACTTTTAGACTTGCATTAATATAGTGCACTGATAGAGGTGGTGATTTTTATTCTAAATATCCTGATTATATATTGCTAAATCATCTAACACATGTTAAATGATATATATACATATATATATAAAGGAACCATGATGTACCAAAACTATATTCCTCTACTTTGCTTTCAATTTGAATTTCATGCCTATTTTGCTGAATCTCTGCGAAAGTTAGTTAGTAGAGGTAAATAATATTAAAATCATCATTAAATCATTTGTAAATCTCATTGTCAAGAATGGCATTCATGAATATTCTTGTGCTAGTTAAAAGCTAACTTCTTAAAACTGTTCAATAATTATAGAATATCCATGCCATTAATATTTTTTATTTTCCCTTTTGCATGGATTGAACTATACCTGAAATTTATTATTCAGTTTTTGCATAATGACTTCTTTTAAAAAATACTATAATATATTTGAAATGATGCTTGTCTAAAAAAGCATTTATATAGAGGTTAGATATTTTAAAAAGATTCTAATCATAATTTTTCTCTACACCCAACATGAGACTCAAATTCACAACCCCATAGATCAAAAGTTGCATGCTCTGACTGATTGACTCACCCAGGAGTCCCTGATTCTTAGAAAATGATTGAATCTCCGGTCTACATTTAATATTTCAACCAGCAATATTATTTTGCTTTAAAAAGCCTGGAATAATAAAGTTTATTTTTGCCTTTTAACATCTCGCCATTTGAAATAGTTTCATCCATTCACTCATTAATTTATTAATCCATTTAATACACATTATTTATGTTCTAGGTACTGAGTGTCCAAGCACTCTCAGACCAGAAGGGGAAGTAACAGACAGATACACACACACATACACACACACACACACACACACACACAAGAAAATAGCTTTCTTTGATGTAGATATTTGTTCTTACCTATATTTGACATGCCCACTTCTCTTTTCTTACTGAAATATAGTTGAACTGCATTGTTACATTGGTTTAAGATATACAAGACGGTGAGTGATTCAACAACTCTATATGTTATGCTATTCTCACCATAATTGTAGCTACCATCTGTTGCCATACAGCACTATTACAATACCATAACTATTCCCTATGCTGTACCTTTCATCCCCAGAACTTACTCATTCCATTACTGGAAACCTGTATCTCCCACTCCTCTTCACTCATTTTGCCCATTCCCCCATTCTGGCAATCACCTCTTTGTTCTCTGTATTTATAGATCTGTTTTTTTTAATGTTTTATTTATTTCTGAGAGAGAGAGAAGAGAGCATGAACAGAGGAGGGTCAGAGAGAGAAGGAGAGACACAGAATCTGAAACAGGCTCCAGGCTGTGAGCTAGCAATCAGCACTGAGCCCAACGCGGGGCTCGAACCCACGAACCATGAGATCATGACCTGAGCCGAAGTCGGACGCTTAAACGACTGAGCCGCCCAGGCACCACTATACATCTGTTTTTTGTTTCTTTTGTTTTTTAGATTCCACATACAAGTGAAATTTCTGGTTGACTTATTTAACTTAGCATAATACTCTTTAAGTCCATTTATGTTGTTGCAAATGGCATGATCTCATTCTTTTTTATGGCTGAGTAATGTTTCATTGTGTCTCTATATGTCCAATCTTCCTTATCCATTTAGCTATCAGTGGTCATTTAGGTTGCTTCCTTATCTTGGCCTCTGTAAACAATGCCATAATAAACATAGGGGTACATTTACTTTTAGAATTCGTAATTTCCTTTTCTTACGTACTTTGTAATGGAATTACTGAATCATATGGTATTTCTATTTTTCATGTTTCAGAGAACTTTCATACTGTTTTCACAGTGGCTGCACCAATATACATCTCCACCAGCAGTGCACAGGTCTTCCTTTTTCTCCCCATCCTCCCCAACACTTGTGATTTCTTGTCTTTTTGATACTAGCCAAGTCCGACTAGTATAAGGTGGTAGCTCATGACTTGCATTAATTATTCTTAATTAACAGAGAGTAGTAACTCAGAAATTTACATGTACTTAATGTATTTTTAAAGTTTTTCAGTAAGCTTTTTAGCGTTCTGTGAAACATAGTTTTAGAAAATATTACTTTGAAAACACTGGTCCTATTATAATTACTGAGATTGTTTTGTTTTTATTTATAATCGAGCCATATGAGGCCTATTATCTAATATGTACATTTATTTCCATTAAGTTTTTAACTTATTACAACCTCATCGTAGACAGATAATGGCTGCCTTTTAAAGACGTCTACCAGCTACTCCCCAGCACTTGTTAATAAGCTGCCTTACATGGTGCAGGGACTTTGCTGATTAGTAAAGATCTTGAGATGGAAAATCATCCTGGATTATCTATTTGGACCCAGTGTAATCACAGGGTCCTTCTAAGAGGGAAGCAAAAGGATCAAAGGTAGAAGAAGATGGGATGGAGAAGCAGGAGTTGGAATGATAGGCTTTGAAAATGGAGGAAGGGGCTCTAGCCAGGGAGTGTGGACAGCCTCTCCAGGGTGGAAAAGGCAAGGAAAGGAATTTTCCTCAGAGTCTTCAAAGAGAATGCAGTAGTGTCTACTGCAAGCTCTAGGCTCTGAGCTGTCAAACCCCAGTAAGACTTGATTTGGGCTTCTGACCCCTAGAATTGTATAGAATAAATTTGTGTTGTTTTAAAAAAGCTACCAAGTTTGTGCTAATGTGTTATAACAGCAATAAGAGACTGATACAGACCTACACAGCATTAACACTTCAAACAGCTTTTGCTTTTTTTTTTTTTTTCAATTTAATAAAACTCCCAGGTTCATTCACAACATGAATCACTGAAGAGATGCTTATCTATTAGAGGAGAATGTGAAACCTTTTTTATTAGCCCAAGGAAACATAGGTGGGATCGCGGCTAACTCTGCCCGTCAAGCCAAATAAGTCTTCAAGGGTAGAAGAGCCACGTAAAAGCAGGCGCTGGTGTAACCTAGGCCAGAGCTGCTCCCCTTCTTGATTTTCATAGTTTCTTTTTAAGTGAGACTCCAGATACCACTGGAATTTTAGGAAACAACATAAAAATAAAACATTTGAATATGAATGCTTTAGATGCCTCCTCGACTGTCACACATTCAAAAAGAGCCTCTCCTGGTAATAATCTGTGTGGTGTTGTTAGTATATCAATCGCAGACAAGCCGAGGCCTTTATTGCTCCTTCTGTTTTCTGGGAATATTCAGTATTAGAGTGACTGATACTCTGTTTTCCAGGGTGAGGGGAAAAGCTGTAATAACTTCTGTGCCATTATTTTTGAAACTCTAGAGTTCATTAAAACTCTCTTTGGCTTTCTTCCCTGCCATCTTTCTTCCTTCTTATGAATTATTCAAGGCAGATTTCAGTTGAGGTAAATAGTTTGATTTGAAGGTTTTTGTATCTGGATTTAGATGCAACAAGAAGTGTTAAATGCTCAGAATTTTAAGTGTACAGAATGGCACAGACTCAGCTATTAAGATGGAAGACATTTGCCGTTAATGCTCTGGGGCGGCTGTTTGCGACTTCAGCTTGGTTCTATTTGTCATTCTGAAGTAGGTAGGCATTATGATGCCTGTAGTATAAATCAGACTTTACAGAATGCTTGGTCCCCAAGCACTCTGAACATTCTAATCCACTTCTCAGTTTACAGAACATTTTTTGATTTTACAAGGTAAAGTTTCCCTTTTTTATTTAATCTTGCCAATGCATTATTAATGTCTGTTATTTTTCATATATCATATACCACACACCAACCAAAAAAAGAAACCCAAAAAACAAAAAGCCTTTAGCCTGCATGTTTCTCTTGGATAAAATGAGGTTGTAAGTTTTGAGTTCTTTCAGCAAATAATGTGAAAGCTAAGAGGACCTAGGAAACATTTCATTTTTGTAAAACTCAAGGTAAGCCTGATTTCTTCTTTCATAGTAGCCCTCTCTTCCTAGGATTCTGTGCCTTAATTTTTAATTTTTAAACACTTGGTTCATGGAGTTACACACCTGAAAGAGTGATGTATGGAACACGTGGCTGGAAGCTACATTGCTTTGGAACTAAGGGGCAGAATTGGTTGAGTGCAATGTAGCACATTTAAAAACCGATCCAAGGAAATCTTATTATAGTTCTGTCATCTGCTAAAATTCACTTCCCTAATGTCAGTTTCTGTTAAGGCAGTCTACATAAAAATATGTTTGTGAAATTAGGCTAAGGTGGTACTGCTTTTAGGCAAAGCATTTTATTCATGTACTCTGCTCTAACATGATTTTATGAGCAGCAGGAGTTCCATTCACTAAAGAACATTAAGAACTAATATTTAATAGTTACTACGTGCTAGAGTGTGTGCTAGGGACTTTACATTCGTTATCTACGTTAATACTGACACTAAGTCTATGGAGTAGTTTCTGTTAGCATCCCATCTTCTGGATAGAAAGTTGCTTGCAGAGCACAGTCTTGAATCAGTCTGTCTGACCTCAAAGTCCATGCTTTTAAGTACTCTGCCAGTGATTACAAATTCAAACAGGTGTAAGAACATAGATTTGTAATTTTTTAATGTTTATTTTTGAGAGAGAGAGAGACAGAGCATGAGAGGGGAAGGGCAGAGAGAGAAGGGGAGACAGAATCCAAAGAAGGCTCCAGGCTCCAAGCAGTCAGCACAGAGCCCGACATGGGTACAGAACTCAGGAGCTGTGAGATCATGACCTGAGCTTAGTGGGTGCTCAACTGACTGAGCTACCCAGGTGCCCCAAGAACATAGATTTATAACATCACTCATATAATGAATGAATTTAAATTCATTTATATTTAAACCATACACTAAGCATCGTTTACATATTTGTGGACTATATTCAGCTTTCAGCTTCAGGTTTTAAACTAACTACACAAAGCCACATTGCTTTCAAAAACATTAATTTATGTGCATGACTATTGCGGTATTCATTTCAGTCTTATTCAGTTTTTATCAGGGAATACAAGTGTGCAGAGAACAGAACTATATTGTCCTATTATCCTTTTAGACAAAGGCCAGCCTGTTAACTCAGTCTGTCTGGTGTCAGGACTTTTGTCCAAATAGGAGGAGCTTCCTATCTGAGCCTGCAGGAGATACTGAAATCAGAAGAATGTTCAGACTCAAAAGCCAGGGGAAAAGTCGAGTTCTGAGGACATCACATAAACTGAAGAGGGTCTAGAAGAATGTATTAAGATCTAGCCTACAGCACTAGTGGGTTTATGGCCATGAATATGAGCGTAATGGCCACCGGTGAAGGAGGCTGAGGCAAAACTTCTAAATCAGCTCTGTACATTGTATGTGATTGTATCAACCATACTGTATGGCAGAAATGGGTCATTTCTAAGGGACGTGGGATGAAGTATAATCAGTATTATGCAGAAAAATTTAAAGATAAACAAAGTGTTTAAATCCTGTAAGAAAAAGCTATGGAAAAGCTGTGTAGGTGCAATTAGTTTTCTTAAGTGGAGAAATTCCCTTATGGGATTTTTATTGCTCAGATGTCATCTAATAGAGAAAAGTAGGAAAATATTTGTCATTTGTTTGATTATTTAAGGAAATATATTTTTGTGAATTAGAATTTTTCTGGATATATTTAATTAAGCTGTCTCTTCTCAAAAATCTGTAGTAGGTCATTTTAGTTATAGCATGCATTCTTAATTTGATGTTACTTAAGTTCACTGGTCTTTAGTTTCCATGAAACTGGGGGTGTGAGTTTTAAACTTGTTTTCAGTGGATGTGCTGATAAAATATGAAACTTGAAAATCACTGATATTCTGTGCTCAATCAGAACTCTGTCATCTCTAAAATTCAACAGGTCAGTAGTCAGTTATGACAAGGTCCTTTATCATTGGTAACCCTTTCTACTATACTGCACTTGGTGCCCTTCTTTCCTTTTTCCCCTCCCTTCTTCCTTCCTCCTTTCCTCCCTGCCTCCCTTCTTCCTTCCCTCCCCTCCCCTCCCCTCCCCTCCCCTCCCCTCCCCTTCCCTTCCCTTTCCTTTCTTTCCTTCCATTCTGCTGGAAAATGAACTTCATACATTTCTTGACTCAGTGGTTGGATATAGTGAACACTTAACCACTAGGAGGCATTTGAAAACATAAGAGGGAATTTGGGGCTTTCTCCATAACTGAAAGAATAAAGGGAACCTTGTTACTAGCCTTTAGTAGCTAGGGGGCAAGGGTTTGTTAAACATCTTGTTGTAGATGGAAAAAAAATTCACATAAAAGAGCAGTAGCACTCTTTTTGAGAAAAATTGTATTTGTTTTTGAGAGAGAGAGAGAGAGAGAGCAAGCAGAGAAGGGGCCGAGAGGGAGGGAGACACAGAATCTGAAGCAGGCGCCAGTATCTGAGCTATCAGCACAGACCCAGTGCCAGGCTTGAACCCATGAACTGCGAGATCATGACCTGATCTGAAGTTGGAGGCTTAACGGAGTGAGCTACCCTGGTACCCAAAGAAATATTTTAATTGATTGTGTCCTTGAAGTTTGAAAAACACTGTGGTAAAACTAATTACTTTTCTGAATAGGATTTTCATTTAAAAAAAAATTAATTCCAGTATAATTAATTTACAGTAGGATTTTCATTCTTGACTTGTTCATGCTCTTTCTGCTTTGAATACTTCTCCCAGTTATTCTGTGGAAATCCTGTCTATTTTTTGAGGTTCAGCTGAAATCTTTTCTTCTTTATGAAGTCAGTTGTGTAAACTTCTCACTTTAAGCTCAGAGAGAGATCTTCCTTCTTCTTGATGGCCCTTATGTAATCTCTCTCTCAAATGCAAACTTCAGTTATCTCCAAAGCCATAGGCAACTTGAGAGAAACGTTGCTTGTTTTTCCATTTCTGCTTTCCACATCAGATTTGGCAAAGGGCCTTGAAAACAGTGAAGAGATAAGGCTGTGGTTTTGTTTTATTTATAGTAAAGTGATGCTCCTATAGAGAAATAGATCATAAATAATGAAATAGGAATGACTTATCCTCACGAAAACAGCATGATAAATACACTACTTGAGATAAAACAAACTTAAGATTTCAACCTAACTTTACTTGTTTTTGATTAATTCATGGTAGGAGCTCCATTAAAAGTGGACTATGAAACCTGTTCCTTAATATTCCTTATTGCTGGGTATTTCTTGAATCCATGACTTAACTTCCAGTATATAGATTACCCAATGGTAATAAAGATTCTTCTGGAAATAAAAATAGCTTTCAGAGCTTCTCTAAAAAAAGTTTTAAATATATGATCATCTGCCTACCAGTTGCCTGAAACAAGATAAGGCATCATTTGCCCAGTGCCCCAGTTCAAACTCAGTGAAGGGATCAACACTATCCAGCAGCCTGATGGTCTTGGCTTTAAGAAACATAAGTACTTAACTCCTGCTAGATGTTGGTAGTAAAAGCAGTGGCTGCCAATATCAATTCCAAGACTTATGTCTGGAGCCTACATGCATTTTGAGACTTTCAACTCATCTCAAAAGATTCATATTTTCTTTGGGCTATAGTTTTAAAGATGGGTTTAAGGTTGAAGTTTTAATAAGAGAATAGAATTGTGTTCTTTGAATGTACTAGTCTGTTTTTTTAGGATATCATTTGAAATGATGATATTGATTTTAAGTTACTGTTTAATGATCCACGTGTGTTTTCATTCTTGCTGGATAATGGTTATAAGTTAGAAAAACAATGCAAGAGAATGATAGGTTTTTGCTAATATGAAAGAAACAAGATGATTTCATGCCATTTAAGACCTAAAGGGAAAGGAAAAACTATTAAAGATTCAATTAGCTATGCCATCTATTTTATTCTGAACTTGGGCTACAGTGTATTGTTTAAGCACTATCAGATATATGTTAAAGTATCTTTGGGACATTGGTTTTTCTGCATTCTTAAATGGCTACACAAATAGTGTTGGTGTTGAATAGCTAAATTAATGCTTCTGGAATTCCGTATGCATATCTAGGTGTTATGTACTTATGTGTGTCTACGTGCTTATTATTTCTTCTTCCAGTTAGAGTGTGAATTCCTAGGATTTAGGAAGTCTGGTTATATTTCTTCTTGTGACCTTGGGTTGTACTCCCATCTGAAAATCAGTTTGGTAATATGAAGTCATGTGGGGGTGGTGATAAAGGTGAGTGTGGTGATGAAACTACTGAAAAAAAAAAAAAAAAGCCCCTTACCTTTTCCTTACCTTTTTTCTTGGTTTACTAAGTAACATTTGAGAATATAATGTTAGGTAAATATATTCAAATATATTCTGGAATGGTAAGTGCTGAGTAAGTGGAAAATAAGAGGTGGTACTTCTGGGTATTTTCTTTTGATATAATATCACCATTTTGAATAAACCATTTACACAAACATATGCATACAACCTCTTACCCAGGAACATCAAAACTGAATACTTAAATTAAGTTTATATAATCAGGAAACATTTCAACTACCGTGGGCCTTAGAGTCTAAGGCATGTTGAAATAAATAAAATATCAGTGCTTTCTAGAAGCATTATAGAACCCGGTGCATTCAGGATTTGCTGGAATTGTCCTTTGTGGCATTGAAAGGAAATGATGGGTGATTACACTGTCGAAGCTTCTGGTTCTCAAATATAATCTTCAAAGGATTGCTGGTGCAGACATAGAATAATTTTAATGGACTTTGGAATATCTAAAAACAGAAGAAATCTTGCATAATAACACAAGAACATTGTCAATGTTATTTCTTCTCTGTCTCTCTCTCTCTGTCTCTGTGTAGACACATATATGTGTTTCATTGTATGAATAGGTAATAGAATCATCCTTTTCCACAATATTGGTTATATTCTTTTCCTTAAATATTATTAAGACACATTTCAAATTTTTAAGTTTTGAAAGCTTCCTCCAACACATACCTTAAAAAAACCCAGCTTTGTTGAGATATAATTCATATATACAGTTCACTTGTTTAAAATATATAATCCCACGGTTTTAGTACTTCACAGGGTTATACATTTATCACCAAAATCAAATTTAGGTCATTTTCATTACCCTAAAAAGAAATTCTGCACCATTTATAGTATCCCTCAACCATCCCCACCCCCATCTCCTTTCACTCCTTCATTTGGGAGCCCAGGAAGGTTGAGGCTCTTCTATCTTATCACCTGGCTTTTTGATAGGAATTGGTTTGCTGCAGGTCTGTAATGCATAATCTACCTCACTGGGGGGATCCCCCAAAAGAAAGGTGAACAAGTCAAATTTCCTTTAAATAGGCTGATTAGTGGCCAGCCTCATGGAAAACACTATATTGATGATTTACCATCAGGGAATTTTTTTTAATCTATGAAATGTTCCTGATCTGATTAGAATTACATGAAAATCTATACGTTTATGGAGCATGTCTTGCTGGAGAATGTCATATAAACTACATATCAGCTGAAGAATAATAGAGGTGCTTCATGAGAGAAACTCTCTTTTATATAAATTATGGCTGCATTTATCTCTTAAGAGCTCACATTAGAGGCACCTGGGCAGCTCAGTAGGTTAACTCTTGATTTTGGCTCAGGTTGTGATCTCATAGTTTATGAGGTTGAGCCCCGTGTGGGCTCTGCACTGACAGCATGGAGCCTGCTTGGGATTCTCTCTCTCTCTCTCTCTCCCTCTCTCCCTCTCTCCCTCTCTCCCTCTCTCCCTTCCCTGCTTGTGCATAACACTACTCACTTTCTCTCTAAAAATAAGTACCTACAAAAAATGGGGAAAAATGATAAATCTAGTGTGGTCCTAGACTTCATCGTGCTTTGCCTTGCCTTATAATTATTCTGGTATTCTGAAAATTGTTAGTGAAACTTGACATTGAATAAAATCTGTTATCTTTTTTAATCTGATTTGATGGTCTTGCAAAGTTGACCTAGCGGGTATGGGAGGGAGCCTCCATTACAGCTAGTGTACAGGACAAAAAACTAAAAAGTCCACTTATGAAAAATTTATATAGGACTGGTCTGGAAATGGTGTACAGTACTTTCTCTGGTATTTCATGTCTGGGACTCAGCTTTGAGGCACCACACTCAATTGCAAGAAAACCAGTGAAATATATTTCAGCTATAGTACCCAGAAAAAAAGAGGAGAATATGGATTTTGGTGACTCTGTTAAAACTTATTCTAGAAAAATCACTAAAATATTTTGTATATCTTTCTTTAAATAATAATATAATTATAGCTAATAGTGTTTACTCTGAACTAAATACATTATCACATTTAATCTCCTCGATAGCTCTGTGAGTTGGAGCCCAATGTTGACACTTAATTGGTGTGGGGCCCTGTGTCTTAATATGGTAATACACATTACTTAAAGGCACAGAGCCAATATCTGGCAGAACCAAGACATGGACATAATCTGGTTCTTTTCAAAGTACTTGTAGTCATCAGTCAAGAAACCTAAGAAAAATAATTTCATGTAGGTAGCATTTCCAGATAAAATATTGGACATTCATGCTATATTTGGACATACATGTGCTTAGAGCTTACTCAGTATTCATCTGAAATTTAAATTTAACTGAACGTTCTATATTTTTATTTGCTAATTTTAGCAACCCTACACGTTCCATTACTATCTAGGAAAAAGAGAGAAACTATTAAATCATGCATTAAACTTTTCTATTAATGTTTGGAATAACGTCACCCTTCAATCTTGAGCAAAGTGATATAATGGACCATAGCCATCCTCAAATGGAAAATCTAGCAGTGTAATTCTGTATTGATTATATTATGGGGGAAAATGTAGGTTTGACTTCCCGAAGAGAGTATGTGATTAGGATTAAAAGCCAAGTCTACCCATTACTAGAGCATGTATAATCTTACACAAATTAACTTTAATAGCCAATGTTTTAATATTAGAAATCATATTAAATGTATACAAGAGCAGATTTTTGTATTTTCTTTGCATTTACTCATGTGTATTATGCATTATTTTATCTATTATATATACAAAATTATTTGAATATGATACTAACTATAGGATAAGTGTGTGAAAATTAACACTACTATATCTCCAGTTCTTTACAGTGTGAATAATTTATTATCTAAACTAGAGAGTATTGAGAGGAAGGGATGCTTTTAATAATTACTTGAGGGCAACAGGTAAGAAAGTGGGATAATTTCAAGCAAAGTGGGATGAATAGTCCTTCCATCGGGCTACCATATGTTAAGGTTTGGGATCATAGAATTTCAAAGGAAGAGCATTATCATAGAACTCATTTAGTATAGTCTTGTTTTATAGACTAAGAAATCTAAGGGCCAGTGAAAATAAATAATATTTTTTATAGATTAGAAAACTTGAATTTTCTTATTCAAGTTGATGACACTTTTTCGTAAGGAGTGATTGATATGACACTTGTCCCTTCCTTCACTTTCCCTATATTGTACCTAAGATTGTCACCTTCAGCTAAAACTCTAAAGGCCAGAACTATATCAACCCAGTAACAACAGATATCTATATTCATTCTTTTCAAACATAAAGTCACATTTCTGAACCCATTAAGAGTTAAGTATGTGTTCCATCTTACAGTCCAAATTATCTCTTTTATATTTTAATGATTCTATAATGTTGTAGAACAAATTGCATGTCATTCTTTGACTGTGGAACTGAACCGAGAAATGGTCAAGCCAAGGAATCTCAGAATCTTCCATTCATATGGTCTCTGGAAAACAAAAGAGCAAAACTACATCTATTTTGATATTTTTTGAAGTTGTTAAATATTATTTACTTATTATTTATTATTTTTATTATTTTATTATTTTATTAATCTTATTTATTTTTATTAATAATATTTATTTTTACGTGAAATTACTAATTACTCCTTCAATGCCTGCTATATGCCAGACATAGGTTTTTAATTGTTAAACAGGAAAAAAAATGTTATGATAATTTATTTACTCCAAAATTTACATGTATTTAAGCATTCTCATTTGATAGCTGGGGTTAAAATCTTAATGCTAACACCCTCTAGATTGTGAAACCTGGACCTGTTAGTGGCTTCCCCTAACTAGTGTACTTTTTAGGGTTCTAATCTGTAAAATCAAATTATAATATTAATGAGTGTATAATTTTCTTTGAATAAGTAAATGATTTTATTTACCGTTTTAATGTAAAATACTTAAAAGAATGTCCTGTCATCTATTAAGCATACAATAGATAAGCTCCCATCATTGTACAATTTCTTTTCAACAGAACAGAGCCATCTTTTCATTGCCCTGTTGTTTTTGGTTTCTTTTTTTTCAAGTGTAAACGTGTAAACAATAAGCCTGTTAAAACAGCAAGACATTGTTTGCAATATGTAATTTTTTAAATTGTTGAGATCAAATTTCAAAATAGAATGACCCCTTTAATATACTATGGTGATATTATGTTAACTTCTTGAACCTTTTATAAATTACGTTAAAACAATTGATTTAATAATAATCATTTACTATGTTATAGAAGAGGTAATCTATTTTGTCATCGTCTTCTTTTTGAGTCTCAAAGAAAATATCACACAAATATTTAAGTTGGAACTTTAAAGTGTATATTACTGAGAATGAAGTAGGAGAATGCAGTTATTCTCTGCTTGAATTCCCAGCTTATGATAAACATACAGAATGAGAAGAGAAATAAACTCTAGGAGAATCTTGTTTCAGTAAATTATAGTTTCTTTACTGAAAGTGAAAGATGTTTATTTTTTTCAAAAGCACCCAAGGTTGATAAATGATCTTATTCTAGATTTAGAAAGGAAGACAATGCTTTTTCTCCCCCAAATTTTCTTAAAAATGAAATAAACACCATATGGGTTGGAATTGGCAGTAATCAGAATTTTTTCCCCATATCTTCTTTCAGAATCAACAAATCAAATGTTTTATACTTGACTTTTTCTCACGCTCTTGTCATTAAGAATATTCACTTCAACATCTGTGCTTTCCACTCTCAGTCCTGAAATGCAGAGCATTATTAGAAAAAATAACCTCTTGCTGATGGGGTCTGCTACCTGTGGAACTTCAGATTAGCTATGAGCTGGTAGTTCACAATCTATTTTTCCTTCCTTCCTTCCTTTTTACTTTCATTTTTCAGTGACTTCATGTTGTTCCAATATTTCATTGATCCCCTCAGTTTCCCTATACCATTTATGTTCCTGCTCCCTCTGACCAGCTGATCTCATCTGGTCAGTATGGGAACATTGAACTCCTTTCACTTTATTCCTGGTTTTGTTCTTTAGAACAAGCAATCCCATTCAACAGTTTTCTACCAAGTGTCTGTCAGCAAGTTACTTTGGCAGGTAGGGCCCTCACCGCAGGGCGGACTAAATGAGAGAATCCATGTAAAGCACTTAGCATAATGCCAGGCACATAATAATGGTAATTGTTTCTTCTCTTTTTCCCTAGTAACTAGTAGGTGAAGATTCAACTGTGGTTATTTATTTAAATACTTTTCTTTCAGTAAAACTACATGCCTTTGAAAACTAGGTATTTTTCCAGCTTTTGGAAATTGTCCTATGTCTTCTAATATCTAAAAATAATTGCATAGAATAATGGTTAGGAGCCAAAGGGCAGACTCCCTGATTCCCTGTGCTCAAATCTCACCTCTGCCACTTACAAGCTGGGTGATAAATATCCAGACACTTAAACCTGCCCCTGTAAATTTGCCCTGGTAAAGTGGGGTTTATCAGAAAATCTGTTGCCAGTGTGGGAAAATGGAAGTCCATTAATATGTATAAAGTACTTGGAAGTGCCTGACATATGCTTGCATTCAAAAAATGTTAATTATTACTAGTTTGATTGAATTCAACATTCATCATTTCAACAAATATGTATTGGACCCCTATTAATTCTTAATCATTATGATTGGTTTTATAGTACAAAGGCAATTAAAATTTTAAAAACATATTGTAATCACAGAGGAACAAGTATTAAATAAATACAAAAATACAAATAAAACTACATACTATATTAAGAGGAATGAAAGTGTATGGAGGGAGTGTGATCAAATTTGGGAAATAAAGCAATTCTGAGACCCTGTGGATGAGTGGACATGCACTAGATTTTATTTTATTTTTTCTGATAGCAGTAATGTTTTATTTTTTGAGTATAATAAAAAACAAAGCTTTCTATATGTTCTTTATTAGAAAATTAATTTAGATTCTCCTTCTGATTTGGACATCTTATGAAGTAAAGGAAGACATTTTGGTCTAGGAAGATTTTGCTGTGGGTTTCATTTATATATCACAGGTGAATTGGTAATCCCAAAGGCTTTTACATGGTAAAATGTTATCAGTAGTTGGGAAACTAAGGTCTCATTTATTTTTAAGTGATTTTTTAAAATTTATTTCTGAGAGAGGGAGAGAGCGTGATCAGGGGATGGTCAGAGAGAGAGGGAGATATAGAATCTGAAGCAGGCTCCAGGCTCTGAGCTAGCTGTCAGCACAGAGCCCTATGTGGGGCTTGAACCCATGAACCGTGAGATCATGACCTGAGCCGAAGTCTGACGCTTAACTGACTGAGCCACCCAGGCACCCCAACTAAGATCTCATTTTTACTTCTGTAATAACCTTCTAATTATAGATTCCTTTAATTTCAGCCTTTATATTAATGATAAAAGTAAACTGCAGTCTCTCTCTAATAACTTTTATGCTAAAAGCAATTAGGTAGATATCTTCTTGGCTCCTTAGAGAGAAAATAGATTTAGACATGTAGGAAAAACTTTGTCAGTAAGGGCCTAAGTAATTATGTTCCTCTTACAGTTGATGGTATAAGCAGTTGGGCTCAAGTAGAGGCATATAGTACAAAGTCAAAATACTTGATCCCACATTCCAAGGTGTACTCAGTAATTGGTGAACTTCACAGGAGATTATGAAAACAAAGCCTTACTGATTTCAGAGGATAGATCACCGAAGAGAAAGGAGAGAAGAGGAAACAAGAAGAAAAAATAAGAAAGAATGCTAACAGAGACAGAAAAAGGATTAATAAAGTTTTTCCTAAATGAGTATTTACTACAGTTTCTTTTTCATTGCTCTTATACTTATAATACTGATATTAATTATGTATATATAACTATATATACACACATAACTACCTCAGTACTAAGTATATAATTGTATACGTGACTGAAATGAAAATTTTCTAATTCTTCAAAATATGCTGTGAAAGTTAGAAGTCCACAACAAAACTGGTCATTTTAAGACCACTAAGAACAAGCTCCGGGAATTTAAAAAGATTATGAACTTTCTAAAATTTTAATATTTTTTTCAGTTTTCTGTTTCTTTATTTCTTATGCAACATCATCTTTAAAGAATTATAAATGAATATTATATATATTTTAAAGAATATTTAGGTTTCTTGGGAAGAAAAGTTGTTTATCCTCACTGGGATATGTTTCCCTCCTCTTATCAGACACAGCTATATCAAATATTAAATTTGGTATATTTAAAATATTTTTAAGTTTATTTATTTTGAGAGAGAGAGAGAAGGAGAAAGAGCAAGGGAGGGGAAGGGGGAGAGGGAGAGAGAGAATCCCAAGCAGACTCTGTACTGATAGCACAGATTTATTGGGCTCAAATTCATAAATCGCGAGATCATTACCTGAGCTGAAACCAAGAGTCAGATGCTTAACCAACTCAGCCCCCAACATGCCCCTATATTTGGTATATTTAGATATGCTTTTGAATAGACAGCTTATATTAGACATTCCAGTATCTTTCACTATATGTTTTGCATATAACAGGAAAGAATTTCTCTCACTTTGCCTTATTTTTTAATGCTTCTTGGGAATATATTCCTTGTAGAAAGCCTTCTACATAGAGTTGTCAAACACAGTTAATCTTCAGTTAGAACATCCATAAAAGTGCAAATTGTTACAACTTTTACCTTATGCTTTACTCAACATGAAGGGAAAATGCATAAGGTTTTATATGAATTGACTAGATAATCTTCATTTTGCAAATGATTTACATATAGAATGAGTGCTATTATAGGGAGCTCCTAATGTAATCAAGATCAGTTTCTTGTTTCCTATTTTAAGTCATGAACCAAATCCTTCATCATTAAGTCTCTAGCCTAGAGTGTGCTGCTGGCATATATTATCATTTCTAACCTTACTTTTCTTTGAATGCCATATAGGTCAGAGAGGTTTTATATTTGTTGAAAATCATATACACTATGCCAGTTATTTTTTTAATTAATGTAACCTCAAATCCTTTTTTTAAATAAAGTAATCTAAATAGAATTAATAAAAGCAAATACTTAAACGGAATTGCTAGTTTGGACTCACAATGTTCCTTTCTTTTTGTCTCCTTTGAGATTTATCATTTTCTCATAATATCTTAATAACATTTTATTAATTTGTAAATTTTCTTGAAAGTTATATTCATCTCTGTTAATATAAAATCTGCATCAATGGTCATCTTTGTAGTAAAATTAATAACGTCTTTGCTATGTGTATTCACTTTTGGCCTCTTCCTGATGGCCATACTTCTTTTTTGTTTATAGTTCATTAATGTGAATTTCCTAGGAGTAGCTTTGCCAAAAATAGCCTCTCTTACCATATGTGAGTGGCTTAGACAGTTTACTTACTTCCGTGTTTCAAATGACTAAGTATCTTTGGATTTTATAATGGCAGGTAAAGGGAAGTGAATGAAAAGGTAGACCAAATGTTTTAGTTGACTTGTGCGCAGCATCTTTAAATAATCTATTATTCCTGTGTTTCTATGACTTCCACTATGATTTCACTGCATTTCAAATAAATGATTTTGAACATAGTTGATATGCAAATGAATTTAAGATTCAGCTATCAACATTTACATTATAACTAACAATCTAATTGTTTTTTAAAAGTGCTGGTGCCTTTTTATTGCTCTAGGTGAAGTTTCCTGAATACCTTAATATTCAAAAAGAAGCCATTTTTGTTTCTTTGCATTTTTTTATGGATTGTTGGTGTTTATACTTTGTTTCCCTCCAAATAATAAAAATAAAGTTGTGGGAGAGACCGTAAGGGTCTGTGCTGGAACCCAGCTGGACTGCCTAAGTCAGTTCAGTTCTCTTCCTCATGCCTGTGCTGTCCTGGGGCTCACCTGGAGCTCTGGGGACACAGGAATAGGCCCTTTGGAAAAGTCCATGGGTGATTATAATGAACTGTCAACATTGGAAACATTTATTTTGTGCATTTAGTCTGCCAGAAAGTTGATAAGGGTTCACATGATTCCTTACTTGCAAAACTAGAATCAGATTTAGGCCCCTTGATACCTTTCACTGTATCATAGTGTCTCTATTTTGATTTTAATTTTTCTGGGGCGCCTGGGTGGCTCAGTTGGTTAAGCGTCCGACTTTGGCTCAGGTCATGATCTCAGTTCATGATCTCAGAGTCCCGCGTCGGGCTCTGTGCTGACAGCTAGCTCAGAGCCTGGAGCCTGCTTCAGATTCTGTCTCCCTCTGTCTCTGACCCTCCCCTGATCACACTATCTCTCTCTGTCTCTCTCTCTCTCTCTCTCTCTCTCTCAGAAATAAATAAAACATTAAATTTTTTTAAAAAAATAAAATAAAGATTTTAAGTTTTCTTTCCTGGATCCAGCAGCCCATTCTGAAATGTTGACTAAATTCTTAAATTACTCTGCACCGTACAGGTACTGTGGTCATATGTACAGATCACATCTAGACATGAAAAATTAATATTTTCGTATAAAAACAAACATAAATTACTCTGTTGCCATGGTAGTATTATTGACTATCTTGATATGTGTGTCTAGATTTTTTGTGTGTGTATTATATTTATTGAAGGTGGTCAATTCTGTTATTATTCTATTTCCTTCCCATTTATTCATTCAAAAAGTGCTAAACCACTAACATACCTTTTAATACTCTAGGATACCAACATCAGACTTGTTTAATGCCAGCAAAAGTGAATGATTAAATATCATTTAAAGATGAATTAAATAGTTTTTAGATATCTTTGTATCCTATAAGTTTACTGCTTATAGACACCTTGAGATTTCTTACACAAGTATCCCCCTTTGGTAATGAAAGAAACTCCTGTTCTTCATTTATCCACTTAACTTTTTATTGAATCAGTATTTATTAAGCATTGATTAGGTACCAGAATCCAACTTAGGAGCTGAAAATACAAAGATAAGCAAAGTTATACCTAAAGGTATAATTATGAAATTATACCTCATGGTTCTTATTAATAAGAGCTACGGGTAAAGACTGACATTAAATATCACAAAAATAAATATAGAATTCGGCCTGTGATAAGTGCAATAACCAAGGGAGCTAACGTGGTCTGTGGCAGCAGTGGGACTGGATGGAGGCCCAGGGGCAGGCATGGCTCCCCGGAGAAGATGGCTTTGAAGCAAGTTTCAAATGATAAAGAGACATTAAATAGGCAGAGAGGATGGCTAATGGCTGTTGCATGAAGAGAGAAGAATCAATGCAGAGACTTGGTATCCTTAAGGATCTGAAAGAGAAAAGGGAAAGGGGCAAGTGGAATTTTTGTATTAACTGGAACCATTTTTCATGTATTTAAAAATTTTTAAGTTTATTTTTTGAGAGAGAGACAGAGTGCACGAGAGTGAGCAGGGGAGGGACAAAAAGAGAGAGGGGGAGAAAGAATACCAAGCAGGCTTTGCACTGTCAGCACAATGCCCAGTGCATGGCTCAGACACATGAACCACAAGACCGTGACCTGAGCTGAAATCAAGAGTTGGTCGCTTAACCTACTGATCCACCCAGGTGTCCTTCATATATTTTATTGCAGGATTACTCTTGCTTCTGTGTAGGGAATGCTGTAGATCCTCAGAAACTAAGATGACCATTCATCTAATGTGTCATAGTATAACAATCCCAGGATACATGTAGCTTTTTTTAAATTTTACTTTTTAAAAAATTTTCCAAGTTTTTATTTAAATTCCACCTGGTCAGCATACAGTGCAATATTAGTTTCATGTGTAGAATTTAGTGATTCATCACTTATATATAATACCCTGTGCTCATCACAAGTACCATCTAATAGCCATCACCTATTTAACCCATCCATGTACCCACCTCCCCTCCATCAACCCTCAGTTTGTTCTCTATAGTTAAGAGTCTGTTATATGGTTTGCTGCTCTCTTTTCCCCCATGTTTATCTGTTTTGTTTCTTAAATTCCACATATGAGTGAAATATGGTATTTGTCATTCTCTGACTGACTTATTTCACTTAATACTATCTAACTTCATCCATGTTGTTGCAAATTGCAGGATTTCATTGTTTTTGATGGCTGAGTTAATATTCCAGTGTGTGTGTGTGTGTGTGTGTGTGTATTCCATTGTGTATATACATACACATGTGTATATATATATATTTACCACATCTTCTTTATTCATTCATCACTTGGTGGACATTTGGCCTCTTTCCATAAAATGGCTATTGTTGATAATGTTGCTATAAATACATGGGTGCTATAGTTGTCTAGACTAAAGCATTAGCAGTCATCTTTTTTCTCTTAAATGTGTTCTACTTTGGATGATATTTTTTATGGTCTGCCTATTTAAAATGAAAGTCAATATGGTTTACTTAATTCTTAGACCAAGTACAGAGAAAGTTCTTGTGACTATCTACTCTAGGAGAGCACACCTTTCTTTGATATCGTTTTGCACAATTTCTGGCTATAAAGCAGTAAGCTATCAAATAACCAGCCAACATTTTTACTTCTTCCCTTTCTCGCTTATTCTTTTTCAAAGTGGAAATAATATTTATAGATTATCTATGCTATTTCTGGCTGAATGATAGGTAATTAGTATACAAAAACTAGAACAAAAAAGAGGAAACAAGATGAATTTGAGGAGCTTTTGCGAGAGTGTAGAAACAGCTGTAATATGTGTACTGTGAGGAGATGGGGGAGGGCGGTGGGAAGAACATTTTTAGAAGTACTGTTGGAGACTCTTGAAATCCTTTTGTTGATGTTCCAAGAATGGGAAGTAAGTCTGTTCTTCCTGATTCTTCATCCCCAAAGCCTCAAATCGAGAACTACTTTGGCAAAGCAAGGACCTCTTTGGAGGGTAGAGATTGAAAAGTCCAAATTAGCATCCTCAGTATTTGGTAGATAGAGGAAAAATGCCGGGAACACTTTCTTGTAGAGCATGGGCTAATTTCTTTTGATAGTGTCACTACTTTTCTCTGGGGTTGCAGCTAAATTTTGGAGGTTGACATAATGTCATAAAAGCACATGGAAATACTCAGTCTTCCATTGCCTTTTTTGTTTTTTATTTTTCAATAGTGTACTTTCCTGAGTGGACTAAGTTTTTCACAGTCCTCATTGCCGGGACCATAGTCATCTCTATTATTCTCACTGCACAGTTGAGAAGAGGGTATGGATTCCCTCTCTGCTGGACATTTAAATATCATAACATTACTTTAGGAGAGAAGACACAAGCACAACAAAGGTTCCACATTAGATTCACATCTCATGTTTATAGTGATATAGCTCTCCTTTCCAGTTATTTTATTCTCTGTTGCAGACAACCCCCAGTCCTTTTCAGCTAGGACAATATTAAATATTTTAAAAAATCTGTTGATTATCTCAGAACCTCAGCTTTTGGAAATCTAAAGTCAAAAATTTTCTTTTTCTATTCTGTTATTTCCCCCTCTCTCTCTGTATCTCCTTTTTGCAATAAAAGCACCTTCTTAAAGACATAAAGATCTCTTTTTTCCCTAAGTGGCTGAACAGGAGAATTACCAAACGGTTTGAAGAAAATAGAGGCATGGAAATGTATCCTGTAATGCATCCCCTGGTTTGTCTGGCACATAGTAATTACTGACCTCTTCATATTCTGATTACAGTCCCCAAGTACTCACACTTGACAAGATCTATAGTGTCTGATAGAGACATTCTCATCCAGCATGGTGATTAAAAATATGGAGTCTGGAGTCAGATGGTTGGGTTTAAATTTCAGCTCTGTGATTTACAGATTGTGAGACTTTTGAGCACATTATTTAACCTCTTCCTATATATCTGTGTTCTCATCCAGGAAATGGAAGTAATAGTAAAGCCTTTGTCATATGTTTCTCATGGGAATAAAATGTTGTAATCTCCATGAAACAGCACAGTCCTTGGCAAGTAATAGGCCCTCAGTAAATGTTAGCTACTATTATAAATGCTTAGACAACTTAGTTTGCATACTGTCCAAAACTGCTGGTGTCCAACTACCATAAGTTCAGTAGAACAAGCGAAAATTCTGATACCAAGTCTCCCTTCCCCAATAGAAACGAATCATTCTGTTGCTGGAATTCAGTTGAGACTCTGAACCCCAAATTTAGTACATAACTAAAACCTACATTCACATGAATATAAATAGGACCCTCAATTTAGTTTTCTAGTTTTGATGTAATTCCATTAAAATTTAGTAAATTCAGTATCTTTCTGTCTCCCTCCAGAAACCAAGCTCTTGATTTCTTCATCTCCTTACCTCTCTCATAGTGCATCTTTTAGCCTTTCCATTTTATCACCTGCAACCTCCTTTCAATCTTAAGTAGCCCTCCTTGTCATTGACTTAATATCTGTTTTTAAATTATTTTAATGTTTACTTATTTTTGAGAGAGAGAAAGACAGAATGCAAGGAGGGGAGGGGTAGAGAGAGACACACACACAGAATGTGAAGTAGACTTCAGGCTCTGAGCTGCCAGCACAGAACCCAACGTGGGGCTTGAACCCCTGAACTGTGAGATCATGACCTGAGCCGAAGGTGGATGCCTAACCAACTGAACTATGCAAGTGTCCCATTATATCTTTTTAACAATTTCGAAAACTCTCTTGAGCCAGGTGCAACCTGGGTCTTTCCTTCATACATCGTTTCCTTCACGTCCTTCCTGGTGGCATCTATGCTTTTTCTCTATCTCCACACATGGAAATGTTGAGGTGTAAAGAAGATATTGTGAACACCTCAATTCCCATTGCTCCTTTACAACTTTTTAGTCCATCCCCCTCCCCATTAGCCTTCTCTGTGGCTAATGCTCTCCAGCCATGTTGTTTTGTGTATTCTTGTGGTCCTTTCATAGATTCATGGACGACTTTGCTTTGTGCCTCCTTGTCTCTCTGTTGACCATATTTACACCATCACCAGGGCCCCTTAACACTTCCTTGACCCCTTTAGAATAAATGTACATTAATTTGATTCTGCTTTACAAACTCACTCTTTGTCATCATTTCTGAATTTTCTTCCTTTGTTCTGTCTGGAATTCACTGTCTGTCCAGTCCTTAACTCCTTTACCTGTCCCGCTCCTAGACCATTGCCTTTTAGACCTCTTTTAGTTTTCTAGTCCCATAGTGAGAGGCTCATTAGAACCACTAGCAGAGATTTGTGGTACTAACTTTTACATGTTCTTCGAACAGCTCCTTGCCTAATTTTTCAAAATAGCAAGCAATTCTAAACTTTTCTCTCTAGCTAATTATCAAACTTGATATCTAATCCTGACTCCACTGGACCATTGTCACTACAAAAGATCTCTAGAAACTTGAGTGGCCCAACAGTGGGATCTAATTGCAGCATCAGTTGTTAAGAAGCAAAATGTTTTTGTGTGTGTGTGTGTGTGTGTGTGTGTGTGTGTGTATGTGTGTGTGTGTGTTGCTTGTCAGTCAGTAATTGACAGAACTTGAGCTGACAGTTAATCTGGATTTAGTTGCTACCATTGCAACATCTGTGTGACATCTCTGGGGGCACTGGATATTGGAAAAACATGTACCTTTAACTGAGATTCAGGGACATTTTACTAATTTTAAAGGCCCATTTAGTAAGTTAAAGCCAAAGAAGGGCTATCACCTCAGAAATTCAAAATGGAAAGGAGCAAATGAGTACATGGAGAAGAGCTAGTGTTAAAAACGCATTTTAATACAAGGGCATATGTCATCATTTGCCTCAGCTACTGGGGTAGCCTCTCAATGAAGCTTCCAGCTTTTCCCCTCAGCATCTCTAGTCTTTTTGCACTGAATCCCGTCTTCTTTGTACAGAGCAGAACTGATGATGTGTCCCTGTCATGCTTTATCTGGGAGAAGCTCTCAAATGTAAGCTTCCCTAGAAGCATCTGGGGAACTTGGGAAAATGATGATTTCTGGAATACATTCTACAAATTTAGATTCTGAACTTACCCCCATAATCTGCATTTAAATTAAGCACTCTGTGGTTCTCTAGTGCCACTGCTCCAAAAACCATATTTTGAGGTAACACTGACCTTACAGAATGATGCCCAACATATTTACACAAAAGACTTTCACAGTCAAGTCTTTAATGTCATGTTTTGTCTCTGCTCTTACATATCCTGTGCTTCAGTCTTATTTTTACTTGTCTTCACAGGTTTTCTCTCCACTGTATGTATACATATGTGTGTATGTATATAAATTTATATAAAACATGCATATAAATATATAATATATTAGTATATATAAATATGTGTGCACACATAAAGCAGTTCAATCCATTTTAAGTTTATATTGACATTATTTTGCAAACAAAGAGCTCTGTAGAATACATAAAATTTTAATTTATTAATTATAGTCTCTTAATTATTTTAACATATTTTTATTTCCCAAAGCTAATGTCAGATTAAAAAGATATTCAGGTGGCCAGATGGTCATTGATCATAAGGGCTTTTGATTTTGTGTTCATAAGGTTTCCATCACTCCGAGGGAGTCCCACAAGTGTCTTGGCTTCCTTCTAACTTAGGCTTTGAAAAATTGGTTTCAGTTCACATTTAGAGTTTAGATGATTTGCATTCATTTGTCTTTTTTAGAGTATAGCTGGTCAGAAATGGCTCATGGTTAAAGGAAATCTTAAACACAGAGTTCTGGCTCTAAATGGATTTAGTCAGCCTTAATTCATTAAAGATTTATCTCCTTCCTTGACCTGTTGTCAGTGTTTTTTCCTATTGCTTCCAGAAATTAAATTAGAAATTTTTCCATAATATCTCTATCGTTTTCTATCCTTTATTTGCTCACACATACAAGCTCACATAGAAACACACATATAGTATATTCATGAGATGAATGAACTCAGAAAGAAAGCATATATAAATGGGAAATTACCTTTTGTTATATAATTACCATGGGACCCTCTACTTTAAATGTCCTCATTTATCTGACAAACTAGAATTTAAAAGTGAAAGAAATTACTTATGCTTATTAATACGTTGCAGTGTATAATCCATAAACCACCTTTAAGGTAAGATACACAAACACCATTTTAAAGGAGAAATTGCCTACTGTTCAATTTGTCTTCTTTTATATATTCCCATGGACTTATTTTCACATGAAAGATTTATACTTTTTTTTTTCTGTTTGTTTTAAGGTAATTTATGGCCACTTTTCCTTATCAAAAGAAAGCCTAGCAAAGCGAAACAAAACCCAAACCCTTTTTGATAGGAAAACGCAGAGTTCCTGAGTGAGAGGTGTAAGAAAGGGGCAAGAGGAAGCATATTCTATGGTTTAGTGCTCCGGGCTTACAAAAGCATGGTGTTGGAATGGTAATTGGATTTCTGAGCATTGCTTTGGAGAATAGACTGCTTAAATCATTGAAAAGGAAATCATTGCAGAAAAGAAGCAGTGAAGAATTGCACAGGCTGTTTGAGTACTTACAAAATAAGAATAACATAAGGAACAATGAAGGACCGGTTTAGTGCTGTTGAGATTTGACATCTTTAAAAACCTGATATTGTAGCTGTAGTTTTGATCTTTATTCTTTTGTTGAATAAAGTCCCGGTGCATTTTGGACCAATATCCTAAATGAGTACTGAAATAAATGAGACCTTTTAAATGCTTTTAGAGAAAAGAAGACAACATTTTCCCCTAAAGGCTACATTATACTTCTGTACGGAAAATAGATGTGGACAGGTATACATCTCTATTTTTAGTTTGTTTCACACGTGTACCTCTAAGGCAGTTGGGTTGCCATTGTTCAATGTTAGAAGATTCCTGTGTCCCCAGACTTTCATGTAAATAGCGTGACTGGTGCACAGCAAGCATTTAAACACTATTTTGATGTGGTAGGAGAGGCTTAGGTATCCAAGGTGGGTTGAAAGTCTGACTATTAGCCTCTCAAAATCTCCAGTTAAATTTCTCATAACAATTTGTAAGTAAAACATTGTATTTGCAGGCAGATAGGTTTTAAGACATGTGCCCTAGCCTTCTTTTCAACAGTACCTACCCACTAATCTTCTATGTCATGAACATGGTCAAAAGTATTACCTTCAGGTAAATAACATATATTACTCTCACCCAGATTTTAGGATTTTGCTCTAAAAAAAGCAGAAAGAAACAAAAGGCAGAACATAGATTTCTAGGAGAGTTCACTAAACAAATTGTCCCAGTTTTCATGGAGATTTACAACATAGATTTCCCCCTACCCTTGTTACTTTTGCCACAGAAGGAAAATGTGTTGAGTGCATTCTTTGTGCTAGACAATTCTCTATTTACCTTAATCATAAATGTCATGTATTCTACACAATAACCTTTTCCTTATTTTTACAATGAGAGAATAGAAAACCCAGATAGTGATAAAATATTTCTCAGGGACACCATTTTAGCATTTCAGTCCATTTCTGTGACTCAAAATCATTTCTTTCCCTTTGTCATGCAGTCATGTGCTTTAAGCATTAGTTATATTTGAAGACAATTTTGTCTTTGGGGAATATTCAATGCTTTCTGGAGATTCTTTTTATTTCTATACTCTGTTGTTAAGTTCAAATGCAAATGAACTCTTCTTTTTGTTCAAAGAGAGGAAAGAAAGTCACTTACAAAGTGGTAATATGTAAGGACTAGAAAATCACTCTTATTCTCCACCTGAGACCTAGCTTTTTATAGCGACAATAAGAACTACTGTGAGAAGACCAGTGTATGTCAGTGGTTTACTCCAGTGTAAAATTTGAATTTATCTCATGAAAGGATTTTCAGGAAGGAAATTTTTAGAAATTAAAAGCTTCATGTTTTATCTATGAACTGTCATTCCAGGTCAGAGTTTGGGTGCATAAATAACCAGCATTAGAGAGTTACTCATTTGAAGCAAACATTTACATATAGTTTTCTCTTTTTCTCAGAGAATTTGCTTGTGCTTTCTTATTTATCAAAAAAAAAATTCTAAGATTATAAAATAAAAATAATCTAGCTATGGAAAAAGCCATGTTAGCACAAGACATGGATGTCCTTTTTAAAATAAAATTATGAATAATCATTTTGACTTTAATATTGTAAGCTTATTTATTTTAAAATTTCCTTATTGGATAGATGTGGAATATATGAGTAAAAATGTATAAATTGCTTGCTAACTTTCAAAGCATGTTATGGTGATAAGGAAAATGTTCCTCTAATGTAACTTTTTGTGACTGGAAGAAATTTCACTTATTCTTACTGTCTCTGGAGACAGGACAATGCTTGCCACACCATCGAGGCAACATGCAACAGCAGAAAGTGTGTGAGCTCCAGAGTCACCCAGCTGGATTCCAAGATGTCCCTTTTACTTCCTGTGTGATATTAAGCCTGTCAGCCACCCTCCCTGAGTATGAGTTTCTCTTCCATAAAGTAGGGCATTACAGTAACACTCTGCTCATAAAAATTACTGGGAGAATTAACCTACCAATGTAGTAATGTAATAAGGGTAGCTGGCTTGTACTGAGTACTTAACAATTGTCTGGAAGACAATCTTCTCGTCTTCCAGAAGGCTTAGCATAATTAGTCATCACAGCAGCCTTACAGAGTATAGCTGTGCGGCCACTCCTTGTACAGATGAGGCAGCTGATGGGCAGAGAGGGAGGTAACACAATGAAAAAATGTCAGAACCAGTGCTGGAAGCCAGGCATTTTGATTCCATAAACTGAAATGTTCCAGGATTTTTTTTTTTTTTTTTTTTTTTACCACAAAACCTGGGATTCGTTGTCTCTTTGTTCAAAGAATGAAGAGGTGGACACAAAATGAGCAGCAGGCAAAAGTTTATTAGAGTGTGATAAGAATAGTAGGAAAGCTGTCTTTACAGAGAGGGGGCATTCGAAAGTGAATGCCCAGGGACTATAGGCAAGGGTCCTTGTCGTATAAGGTTCGGGACAGTGCTGGGCTGTCCATTCCTGATTGGCTCATTTCCATTGCATGAGGGATGGTCTATGGCCATACCTAGGTCTTTTGTCAATTTCCTGAGGGAACTACCCCTGAAAGAGAGTAAGTGGTGTCTGTTACATTCCTCTTAGGAATGTTAAGCCTGAGGGAGTTTGCTGTGGTCAGACACTCCCAGCGTTGTTCCAAAATATGTGCTTTTCCTCATCCAGGGACCACACACAGGTCTTAATCCTTCCCTCTCTGCCTATTTTGTCCTGTCTTTTCCTATTATAAAAAGTCCTGTATATACTTGACAGATATAATATACCTGATGTCCACCACAGATAGCATACTAAATTTCTTTAAAAATCAATCTATCTTAAAAAATAAAACAAAACAGCTATCTCTTTATCTGTCTATCACCTATGTGTCTAGTTGAATTGTGTTCAATTATGTGTTTAATTATGTCTCCCAAAGTGACATGTTGAAATCCTAACTCCCAGTACCTCAGAATGTGACCTAATTTGGGAATAAGGTCATTGCAGAAATAGTTAGTTAAAATGATGTCATAGTGGAGTAGATTGGACCCCAATTTAGACATGACTATCCTTAATAAGAAGATGATATGAGCACACAAGGGAAAATGCCATGTGAAGGTGGAGGCAGAGTTGAGTTATGAAGCAGATTGTGGCTCACCCCCAGAAGCCAAAAAGAAAAAAACAGAGGCTCAGAGTTTCAAAGGGAGCATGGCCCTGCTGATCTGTTGATTTGGGACTTCTAACCTCCAGAACTGAGATGATAAATTTCTGTTGTTTTAAGCCACTCTAGATTTGTTAATTTGTGGAGTTTTGTTGTTGCTGTTAAGGTGACTTCGGTAAACTAATACACTTCCATGACACATAGAATTGTGAGAAAAGTATCAGGTATAATAATTACTGAATAAATGTTTGTTCTAATCATTTTTATAGGTTAGTAGTATAGGAATCTGTGCTTACGGAAATCTTTACTAACAAACAAACTTCCAATATATCACTTTCTAAAGCTAAAAATCTATAAAACTTTGGATTTTGTATACTCCATCAGGAGACAGATACATATCTCTGAAGACACAGGTGTTTCTTTTCCTTTCAGTCAAGTAGCAAATGTATCCAGAACTTGCCATTCATAATTCCTACAGCACTTATAATTGATAGCACGCAGGTGAGCACTTAGGTCTATAACTGCCGTGTAGTATTTATTTTTATTTCATATATGTTACTTTCTGTCTGTGTTTAGATCATAAATTCTTAGAGCTAAGGGATTTATATTTTATACTTCTGTATAATATGTAACATCTAAAAAAAGATGATGATTATACGTGGTGCAAAATATATATTTTTTTAATGTTTTTTATTTATTTTTGAGAGAGAGAGACAGCATGAGCAGGGGAGCGTCAGAGAGAGAGGGAGACACAGAATCTGAAACAGGCTCCAGGCTCTGAGCTGGCTGTCAGCATAGAACCCAACACGGGGCTCAAACCCATGAACCATGAGATCATGACCTGAGCCAAAGTCTGATGCTTAACTGACTGAGCCACCCAGGCACCCCTATATATTTTTAATTTTATTTCATGACAAGAACAATTTTTTTTTTTTTTTTTGCAATCTGTGGTGTTCATATCAAGTATTTGTATGTGGGGACCTCCATCGTTCAGCTTAATGGTATCTTCTGTTCTTGAGAACATTGCAGGAAGGTATATTAGTTTGCTAGGGCTGCCATAACAAACTACCAGACTGCGTGGCTTAAAATAACAGAAATTGATTGCCTCACAATTATGGAGGCCAGAACTCTGAGATCAGCATGTTGGCAGGAGGACTGGTTTCTTCTGAGGCCTCTCTGCTTGGCTGATAGATGAACAACTTCTGTGTTCTTACATTTTCTCTTTTTTATAGGGACACCAATCATCCTGAATAAAGGACCACCCAAATGACCTCGCTTTAATTTAATTACTCTGTGAAGACCCAATCTCCAAATGTAGTCACATTTTGAAGTCCTGGGTGTTATGTCTTTAACTCATTAATGGGTGGCACCATTCAGCTCAAAACCAAAGACACTGGAAAAAGCTTGTGTCTGTGCAGATATTCAGTTGAGGACCAACCTAACTAGAAATCCCTGTGAAATATTTGAATGTAGAATATATATGGGTAGCTAACATTTTTCTTTAAAAATGAATGTACCATTCCAATAAGAGTCAAAGTGTATGAATTGTTTCTCCACCTGGTCTTCTTCTTGAGGTAAGAAAAGAACACGTATACTTATTTGAGAGATTTGATATTTTGTTTTTGTTGTTTATATTGTTGAAATACATGACCAAACTGGAAATACATATTTTGATTTCATGGTAGTAATCTTTATTATTCAAGAAATAATATTGAGAAAGTAATGAATGGGAAGAAGATCAACTGATATTCTGAAGACACTAGTACAGCTATTCTAAGAATATGACATGATCTCTTCAATTGGATTTTAGATGGAATGAAAGTATATTAGTCTCTTAAAGGATGCATAGTCCTCATCTGAGGAACTTTGAAGAGTAAGAAAAACAGCTAGAAAAAGAAAGCTTTTATATTCTTTGATGTTTAGGATTCTGTGATTCTAGGAATCTGTGATTATTTCTTTCTGTACTAAAGCTTAGTAGCCCACACAGATATTAGAATTCATAGCTATATGTAACTCAAAGTTATTTCTGTATGTGAGAAGAGATGTGATTCCCTTCTCTAAAAAATATCTAGTATAGACATAACATTATCACTCTTAGTGGTAGAAATGTTACAAGTCTTGGATGAAAAAATTTTTTTTCTCAAAGTGCAGATTTATGATACTAAGTATACTGATTCCCATCAGACACTATCTGAAAAGAAAAATATGAAATAATTTGTAGTTTTCAGAATTTTCAGAGAAAACAGAAGAAAGCCTCTTTTTAGAAGGGATTTTTAATTGACTCCAGATACATACATACATCAATAAAACTAAATTAGTCATGCACCGTAATTGCTTTACACTACTGATAATATAAGATCCTTTCATGTGAGGTGCTTACTGAGATCTTGCTATTTTTATCTCAAGATATCACAGACCCTACATTCTCTTTGTTCTCTAGGAATAGGATTTTTAGGGCCATCTCCACCATACTCACTGAGAGACTGAGGCCAGCCTGTCTTTCTTGAAACCTATTAGCCTTTAGTACTAGGACTAGTCTTTTCTTTGCTGCTGAAAACTTGGCCTTGAACTGTGTGTCCAGTCCAGGATCCATTCTTTTCTACTTCCCCTTTGCACAGTGTCCCCCAGACTCACTCCCTTAGTGCTGTCCTTCTCACAGGGATGTAGGCTTGGATGGAAAGGGTGCTTCCTTCTCTGAAGCGTGGATTAATAATGTCTTTCCAGCAGTAATAGGAGCCATTTTTATTCCAGCGTGTTCTTTTTTTCTCTGTTACGTCCTCCACACTGTCCTGGTAAGGATGTCCCTGTTTTATATGACATAGGGGATGTGTCTAGAGGTTGCCAACTTGATTAAATGCTAATTTCAAGCCTAGGTTATATATAGTACAAGCAGTTGCACAATGATATAAGACTTTCTCAATATGCATGTTGATGTGAGTGTTTTTTAGCTTGTGTTTTTATATCATCCTTTTTGAGGGGTACTTCTCCCTATGTTATTTTTTTCATCTGTAGGTTTGATTTCAGAGCTTTTAGCTCTTTCCTTCGGCACCATGGAGGCTAGACTGTGACTGCTGTCTTGTTGTTTTTCATATATATGTGATTTTGTTTTGATTACAGCTTCCATTTGATTCATGTTTATGATGTTAATAATAAAACAGAGGACTATACTAGTATTTTCTTAAACTACATTTAATAACTTGTCAGACTCATATGGTCACACCTAAGATTAGTGTGTTTGAAAATGTGTTAATATTTGGAATTCTTTGAGATTAAAATGTCATTTGATTGGCTGTGTGGGATTTATACTTGATAATCCTTTGCCCATGTATACCAATAATCTTCACTATTTGCTTAAATTTCAAACTTTCTAATGTAGTATAAAACATAATGATATGTGCAATCATAATTACTTTTGGAAACAAATTTTAAACCAGTAAAATAATCTAATAGAATCACTATTAATTCATAATATCTCTAAATTATTTCATCTTATGCTTGTAAATCATAATTAAAGTAAAATATGGTACCTTACTCTGAAATTTTATGAGAGAAAATATTTACAGCATATCACATATAAACAACTTTCGGTATTAGAGTTTTAGGTAGGTAATATTTTGGAACACTCAGTTGGCCAACACTAATGATATTTATTTTCATACCTTTGTATGCATACTTTCTTTGAGGATTAAAAAATGTACTTCTTAATGGTCACAGTAATCTCTCTCTTATGACATCTAAAATTTTGATACATCCCTACTCTGAGAGAGACAGAATAGTTAAGTGATTAACAGCAAGAGCCTGACTTCTAATTCTGGCTTTTTAAAACCTCCGTGTCTTCTGAGGAAAGGAGATAAAGATAGTTTCAGCCTCATATAGGATAGTTTGGGAGGGACCAACTAATATAGTTTATAGGAGTGCTCACCATACTAATTCCATCTTTGGCCCTTTATCTTGTTCATGTCCATGCCACCATGACGTTCCTCTGGGTTACCAGCTCTGGGCCCCTCGGAGGCTAATGTATGCCCTGACCAAAATGCTGGAAGGCTTGCTCTGATTTCCCTTCTGGTGCACACAGATGGCTGCAGTTTAGATAACTACCCTTTGCTGTATACTATTGTGGGTTACATCTGGACTTTGCACAGGATTCTGCTGTTTATCTGATCCCCCTGTCAGTTTTTACTCTGACTAAAACTATATAAATAGTATGGTGTGGCTTATTTGTTTTTCAGTGTCAAAGTGCCTTCTTAGTCTGAGGGCTACTTTACTGTCCCTCTTCCGCCTTCTAACATAGTGGAACTTTGTAAGCATTTAGGAATGTAGCTACATTCATAGTTAATTTGCTGTCTTCGTCAGCCCCTGGCAAAGACAAATCCATTTTCTGCCCTTATAGTACCTTTGTAAGAATGTCATATGAACATAAACATACTATATATGTAGTCTTTTTTAAGGCTTGCTTTTTCTTTCATTTAATATTTGAGATTCATCCATTTTGTTTCATGTATCACGAATCCTTTCCTTTTTTTTTTAACGTTTATTTATTTTTGAGGGAGAGAGTGGAGTGGGTGGAGGGGCAGAAAGAGGAAGACAGAAGATCCAAAGCAGGTTCTGTGATATGAGCAAAGAGCCGGATGTGGTCTTGAACTCACCAATCCAGAGCTCATGACCTAAGCTGAAATCAAGAGTCAGGCACTTAACCAACTGAGCCACCCAGTCGCCTCGAGAATCCCTTCCCTTTTATGTTGAGTAGTATTCCACTGTATGGATATACCACAGTGTTTTTATACATTCTGGACTGAGGGATATTTGAGTTTTGTCCAGTTTTGAGTAATCATGAACAAAGGCACTATAAATATCTACATGCAGGCATTTAGGTAAACAGAGGTTTCATTTAATTTGCTGAAGTCTCTAGGAGTGGGGTGACTGGGTCATATGGTGAGTGTATGTTAACAGTATAAAAAACATTATTTTCTGGGGCGCCTGGGTGGCTCAGTCTGTTAAGCATCTGACTCTTGATTTCCACTCAGGTTATAATCTAATAGTTCATGAGTTCGAACCCCACATCAGCTTGGTGCTGACAGCATAGAGCCTGCTTGGGATTCTCTCTCTCCCTCTCTCTCTCTCTGCCCCTCCATTACTCTTGCTCTCTCTCTTTTTCTTTCAGAGTAAATAAAAAGGTATTTAAAAAATCCCACAAAAAACAAAAACTATTTTCTAAAGTACTTTTTTTTTAATGTTTTGTTTATTTCTGAGAGAGAGAGAGAGAGAGAGAGAGAGAGAGACGGTGTGAGCAGGGGAGGGCCAGAAAGAGAGGGAGACAGAATCTGAAACAGACTCCAGGCTCTGAGCTAGCTGTCAGCACAGAGCCTGACGCGAGTCTCAAACCCACGAACCGTGAGATCATGACCTGAGCCAAAGTCTGACGCTTAACCAACTGAGCCACACAGGCGCCTCTATTTTCTAAAGTACTTTTAGTCATTTTGTGTTCTCACCAAACATAAATGAAAGTTTCAGTAGCTTCACATTTTATCATCAGCTTAGTATTATCAGGATTTTGTCTATTTGTTTATATACTTTGCAATTCTCATAGTTATCTATGTGATGATTTTTTAAATCTTTTTTAATGCTTTTTTAAAATAGTTTATTGTGAAGTTGGTTTCCATATAACACCCAGTGGTCATCCCCACAAGTGCCCTCCTCCATGCCCGTCACTCCCCCTCCCCCTCTCTCCCACCCCATCAGCCCTCAGTTTGTTCTCAGCATTCAAGAGTCTCTCATGGTTTGCCTCCCTCTGTCTCCCCAACTATTTTTCTCCTTCTTCTCCCCCATGGTCCTCTGTTAAGATCCTCCTAATCCACCTATACATGCGATGATTTTTTTAAGTGAAAAAAAATATTTTTTCTTCAAGCATATAAAACAGGCTTCAAACTAACTTGGAATTACAAATTTGTACATTCTTCTTTCAAGAGAATTTTACATTTCCTCCTTCAGACTTTTCAGGGGAAGAAGCTTTGTTTAATTTTATTTTCTATGGGTTTTATAAGGCACTGTGAGATCTCTGAAATGTCAAACTTGTATAAGAAATGTCCCTGTCTTCAAATTGCTCATAATTTATCAGAGTTGCTGAGGTGGACCCCTGAATTCAA
The DNA here is from genome assembly GCF_003009895.1 of Hyaena hyaena. Taxonomy (NCBI): domain Eukaryota; kingdom Metazoa; phylum Chordata; class Mammalia; order Carnivora; family Hyaenidae; genus Hyaena; species Hyaena hyaena. Next base: position 1,382,190 of record NW_024081086.1, on the reverse strand, counting down.
GCCTAAGCGTATTTAGGAGAGAGATTATAGGCCAGTCTGGCAATTGAATGGGTGAATTGTGTTAGTTGGCCAATAGGTTTTACAAAAGTAGTTGTGATGTTTATGAAAATAGAGCATAAGAGGGCTTTGAAGTATCAGATTTGGACATTCAAAATTACCTTCATTTCTGAGCTAGCTGCAGTAATATTTATTCTTACCCAGTTTGTTTTAGAAACCTTCAGCATGGACAATAGTGTATTCAGATCTATGAGTAGATGGAATAGTGAGCTGCAGAAAATAGAAAATCTGAGACAAGACAAAGGGCAGTGCACTGAATAAAACTTTAGATTTATGCTGTCTTAAGTTGGCAGATTGTTTCATATTATGATTTAAGTATTGATAATATTAAAAAAATTTTAGTGGTTTATCTGAATTCAAAAAATAAGTTTTTTCTGGTATAGTTTCTTTAAAAACTTTTTAATGTTTTATTTATTTCTGAGAGAGAGACAGCGTGAGCAGGGGAGGGTCAGAGAGAGAGGGAGATAGAGAATCTGAAACAGCTGCAGTTTCTGAGCTGGCTGTCAGCACAGAGCCCAATGCGAGGTCCAAACCCATGAACCATGAGATCATGACCTGAGCCGAAGCCGGACGCTCAAACGACTGAAGCACCCATGCGCCCCTGGTATATTTTCTTTTAATGTCTTCAAATTCAGAGCCCCATCTCACTGCCCTTTTCAGTTCACATTACCTGATAAGCATTGGGGCCTTTTTGGGATAAATGAGGTTTCACTTGTGACAATAGTCCTTAAAGTGTTGACTCTGGTCCTTAGAATTGTCCTGCAGTCATTTATGTGGGTTCTTAAAATGCTAAGGCATAAACAGCAATTTCCAGCTGGCTTTGAAAATTGTTGTCCAGATCAAAAATCACCCAAATGTTTTTCTCATAGCCAGGTCCAGGTATGTGCTTCTCTGACCACCACTTCAAAATGAGCTGACTCTAAACATTAAGTAAAAATATGAGGACAAAAAGAATGGCTTTATAAACATTTGCCATTTAAAATGATCTTTTTTTTAAGTTTGTTTATTTTTTGAGAGACAGGGAATAAGTAGGGGAGGGGCAAATAGAGAGGGAGATGGAATCCCAAGCAGGCTTCACGCTGTCAGTTGAGGGCCCATTGTGGGGCTTGAACTCACAAACTATGAGATCATAATCTGAGCCAAAGTCAAGAGTCAGATGCTTAACGGAATGAGCCACCCAGCATTTGCCATTTTAAACAGAAGAGAGTATCACTGAACATGTGGACATTAGCAGCAAAAAGTCAATAAGAAAGAAAAATAGGAAAACTATAGAAATGCATTTGAGCTGTTTGTTACTCTTATGTGGCTTTACTTTTCAAACACCTCTAAATTTACATTTTTTTCACACTCTTTTTTGTATACATATGAAAAAAAGCTATAAATATACATTACTATGATGACATAGCTAAATTTAAGTGATAAAATATTTTATGGATACTCTGATTTTAAATTAGGATCAGTTTATTTTAGCACTTGCAATTTAATTCTAATTAAATGCTTCAGATTTAAATTCTGCATATAGAATCTATTTTCCTCAGTATCACAATCTTTATAAAGCTTGTATTATTTGTTCATTCCCCTATTCTTTATATGACACCATTTCTGCTTGCCTTCTACATATCAAGAAGTATCAAATGCCCTGAGGACATAAAACAGAATAAGATACTAACTGCAAGGTGCTTACCTGTCAAGGGTAGAGTGGTTTCTATGGGATCTTCTGTAGAAGAAGAGAGACAGAGGTTGACTCAGTAATTTCTGGGCTACTTTGAAAGATGAATAGGAGACTTTCCTGTTAAAGGAGAGCATTTGCAGAGGCAAGAAGTGCTGAGCTGCGTGTTTGCATGTAGGCTAGGGGAGGTGGATACTCTATGCATGTTTTTGCATTGCAAAGATCAAGGCAGAGAATAACAGAAAACAGCCAGTGTTTGGTCAGGAAAGAACTTGTGTGTCCTGCTACAGACCTAATACCTACTGCTTATTGAGTGGGAGTCCAGATATTATTTTGGTCAAGTGTCTAATACTTTGGTTTGTGGAGTCAAAATGCCTGCTGGTTTTGACACTTCTCTGTTGTGTGACCTTCCCCTCTGCCCATAAGTTTCCTCATCTGTAAAGGGAGGAGGCCATACAACATATATTTATAAGGCTGCTGTGATGGCTAATTATGCTAATGCCAAAAAGATGAGAAGATCATAGATTCATGGTTAAGTACTTAGTATGTGCTGGCTAACATTATTACATTATAGGCCAACGTTGGAAATGCTGTGTGTTCAGTTCCGTATCACTGCAATAAATCAAATATTGAGATAAAGCAAGTCAAATGATTTTTTTTGGTTTCCCAGTGATATACAAGTTACATTTGCACTATACTGTAGTCTATTACATGTGCAATAGCATTATGTCTAAAAAAAAATTAAAAAAAAAAAAACCAGTGTGGATACCTTAATTTAAAAATAGTTCATTGCTGGGGTGCCTGGGTGGCTCAGTTGGTTGAACATCTGACTTTGGCTTAGGTCATATTCTCACAGTTCCTGAGTTTGAGCCCCACGTCAGGCTCTGTGCTGACAGCCTGTTTCAGATTCTGTCTTCCTCTCTTTCTGCCCCTCCCCCTGCTAGTGCTCTGTCCCTCTTTCTCTGTCTCCCTCTCTCAAAAAGACATAAGCATTAAAAAAATTTTTTTAAACGCTTTATTGCTAAAAAATGCTAACCATCATCTGAGCTTTCTAGCGAGTCATCATCTTTTTGCTGGTAGGGAGCCTTGTCTCAGTATTGAAGGCTACTGTCTGATTAGGGTTGTGCTTGCTGAAAGTTGGAGTGGCTGTGTCAATTTCTTCAACTAGACAACAATGAAGTTTGCTACATCGATTCACTCTACCTTTCCTTGAACACTTAGAGGCCATTATAGCATTATTCATTGACCTGGTTTCAATATTGTGTCTCAGGGAATAAGGAGACTTCAAGAGAGGAAGAATGACAGGGAAATAGCCAGCCAGTGAGGCAGTGAGGGCACACACACTCATCCATTAAGTTTGCCATTTTGTATGGGTGCAATTTGTGGCACCTCAAAACAGTTAACAATAGTAACATCAAATATCACTGATCACAGGAGCACCTGATTGGCTCAGTCAGTTAAACATCTGACTTTGATGCAGGTTATGATCTCTCAGTTCCTGAGCTCAAGCCCCAGGTTGCATTCTGTGCTGACAGGTCAGAGCCTGGAGCCTGCTTCGGATTCTGTGGCTCCCTCTCTCTGCCCCTCCCCCACTCACACTTTGTCTCTCACTCTGTCTCTCTCAAAAATAAACATTAAAAACAATCAAGGTCATCATAAGGAATACAATAATGAAAAAGTTTGAAATAGCATGAGAATTACCATAACATGACATTAAGACAAAATGAGCAAAGGTTTTGGGAAAAACGGCACTAATAGACTTGCTCAATGCAGGGTTGCCAGAAACCTTTAATTTGTTAGAAGAAACAATATCTGCGAAGCATAGTAAAGCAAAGTATCATAAAATGAGGTATACCTATACTGCAGTAGTTGGCTAGTTCTCCCTGAAATTTTCATGAGATGGACATTAATACCCTACCTTACAGAAGAGAAAGCCATACTTAAGGAGGTTCACTGACAAGCCTAACGTTGCATTAGAAGCAAATGACACCATCTATTAGCGTATCATTAGAGGATCTTCTATAATAAGGAAATAACTTCAAGGAATATTTCCTCTATGTCTCCATGAATTGGGGAATCATTAATGCTAGTTAGATAAAAAGCCCAAAATGAAGACAAGAACAACTAGCATGCCCTGGGTATTTTTATTTTGAGTTAATGTTTGGGAACCCACCTTTCATAATATGCGACCTCTGTCTGATCCATCAGTGATCAGCACAGATAGTTGGTTGCCTTGTGGTGAAACATGGACTGAGAATCTCCTCACAGATGAAGATCTTAGGGTACAAGGAGCTTCATGCATGTTAACTCAATGTCTGCATGTAAAACCCTTAGTTCCCTGCTGGAATAGAGTGGTGCTCAGGCCATGCTCTGTGGCCACAACCTCAACCAGGCCTATACACTGAGTGAAGCAGCTGGCTTAATCCCCTAACAGTTGATTCTTTGGACACAAAAAGTCTTTCTTTGAATTTTTCTTGAATTACATAGCCCTCTGCTTAGTTTTATTTTTCCACTTTTGTTATTGATTTAGATATAAAAAGTGCATTACTTTCTTCTTAATTCTATCCTACTAAATAAAAGAATCCAAACTTGATGATGAATAGTGACCTCCATTGCCAGCAAATTGATAAGCTACGGTGAGGATGCCGGTGAGCTGGGGGAAATGGACCATAAGTAAGCAAACACTCCATGTGTGTTCTACTTCATTGCTTATGGTGAGAAGCCAATATTTTCATTTTTTTTACTCTTGCAACAGAAGCTAGAAAGGTGGAATTTTATGTTTTATCTTACTTATCTTTTGGTGGATAACTAATTAAAATTAAAAAATATATAAAGCCAACACTCGTAAGCCAACAATAGGTGAGCCAGCCAAGACCAACACATTGTTTGACCTCCCAGTCTGCTGCTTCTGTTTAGGTAAAGAGAGTACTGGGAGAGTTTTTGGCAAAAAAGAGAAATGGGTTAGATTTGTATGCTAGATAGACCATTCCAGCAGACACATTTGTCTACCTGTGTTATCTTCCTAGAGCTGTAGTGAAACTGTGAAAGAAGTTGAGATTTTAAGAGACACAGATAAAGTGGAACAACAGTGGAGTCCATGGTTGAGCCATGGACATAACCAATCATCCGAGATGAGCTTATGGAAGAAACAGAAAGAATAATTGGAGAAAAGAAGTAAGTTTAAAAAGGAAGAAGCCTGATAAGCTTCAAAACGACCCAGTAAAATAAAGACTGAAAAAGTTCTTTAGTTTTGATAGATTGAATTTACCAGGAAATTAATGCAAAGAGTTTTGGTAGAGTGGAAGAATTATAGTGGCCAATGGATGCTAGTCTTTTGAGAAATTAAGACTAAAAAGGAAAGAATAGGCACTGAAAGTCAGTGGTATCAGGAAAGGGTTTATTTTAATGAAGGAGACTTAAGCATAGTTATTATCAGGGAATTTTGTATGATATATTCTCAAAAAGTGGAGGGAAATTGCTTTTTATTAACAGTTACCAAATGCCAGTTCCTAATGTTTTTAGGCTATCTCATTAATTCTTACAACTCTGCTAAAAGATAGCTAAACACCTTTCTGTTTATATATGTTATAGTTTGATGGAAGTTAAATATCCTTCAGGGTACATGACTTGATAATCAGTAATTTTCCTTTTGTTTGCTATCCACCCACTAGCTGTTCTAGAAAGATTTAAGATAATCTAGAAGGATATTTAGCACACAATTATGAACCAAGAATGACTGGTCTTCACCCTTTTTAGCACACTACCCAAACAATATATTTGAATTGTTAATTTTTGCATTAAAGCTGTAGTACAGATTTCATTTGCACCCTACATATCACAGATCTTGTTTTATTTGGGAAATAACTCATTAAATGTTTTTTTTTCATCTTTTAGGCAAATAAACCGAAATGAAGATGAAATGACTACTGGTATTTAATATTAATTTTTATTTTGTTATCAATAATGCATTATTCTTTAAAATTTATAGCTTCATATGTAATCAGGATCACATTACCTTCATTTCATTTATTCTCAATGTGTTTGAATTAATTGAAAAACATGGGCTCCCTCTTGTGACAAAATCAATGACTCTACGTGTTTTTTTGTGCCAAACTCAATCACACACGTGTGCTCTTTTAATAATATTATGTATACAATTATTTAAAATTTAATGCTTTTTTTCTGATATTTAAATCTTTCAGTTTCTTGAAAAAGGCAAATCCAATCAATATTTATTCTGATGTGTGTTTAAAACTGTATATGCTACTTTAAAATATTGAATTTCAAAGTTCTATTGAAAATATGAAAGAAAAGAGGAAAGACCAAATTTGGCTTTTGTTCTTTGCATTTTATATGTGCTGTTAGATGTTTTTGAAACCTCTTTGGGGAAATTAAATTAGTCCTTGTAATGTTATAATTGACTGGCCCGCCAAGCTCTGCACACAATTAACTTTATATTCTGTGTGTTCCTCGTGTTTGATAGCTGTGCTTGTACTTCCTAAAACGCATGGTTTTTCTCTGTTTTGCTCTGAAAACTCTTTGTGTGTATTGTTTCTGCATTCCTTAGGGAAGCAACATGCATATTGGACTATTGGAAATGCCCACAATGAGAAGGTCTAACCAAGAAAGAATAAAAATTATAGTCATTTTTAGACTGAAAAGTTATATGCTGTGTCTATGTGCCATGTGTTAGTGTGTGTATACATGAGAGAGTGTAGTGAAAAGAAGTAGAGAAAGAAGAAAGAGAGAAAGAGGAAGGAAGGAAGGAAGGAAGGAAGGAAGGAAGGAAGGAAGGAAGGAAGGAAGGAAGAGAAGGAAGGAAGAGAAGGAAGGAAGGGAGGAAGGAAGGGAAGGAAGGAAGGAAGGAAAGAAAGAGGAAGGAAGGAAGGAAAACCCTCAGTAGGTACAATAACGGACATATCTCTGAAAGGGTCTTTTAAAGCCATCTTAATACCAGGCTGTGAATTAAAAGACTGGATTTAGTTGTGACTCTGTCATGAACTACCTACCTAGCCTTGGGCAAGTCAGTTACTTTCTTGGAATATCTATTTTCTTACCTGCATAATTAAGTAATTAGTCTAAATCCGTGCTTTTCAACTTATTCTCTGCAGGACCATATCTGTGGGAAATAACAGATTTCCACGGCTCACTTGAATATTAATTATTAAGGCTATGTTTGTGGAGTGATAGGTCGGGGGCTTTGGTGGCAGCAGGGTGTGAAGAGCAGACCTCAGGAGTAAGGGCTGGGAAAGCACAGGCTCAGAGGAGTAGGATGCTGGGGGCTGAATGGAGCCACGTAAGGAGCATTTCCTACTGATAAATCATCAATAAGCTAGAATCCCAGTTTTGTCTTCCATGATTCTGTAAAGACTAATCCATTTTGGCAGTGCCATACCAGAAGCTAGTATGGGAACCAGGACTGGAATTTTACTCTACCGCTCATAGTATTACCATTTTTAAATTTCTATAATTCAAAATAGTCTGGCGGTTTTTTTTTTTTTTTCTTTCTGGAGTCATAAACTGTAAGCTATATAAACTTGAAATTGAAGGCACAAGCTTCGCTTTCCCATCCGAGTCCTGTCAGTCTACATCTCCTTGCATGAGCCTCCTTCAGTCATGTATATTACTTGTGTGACTTGTGTGACTCCGGGGCATTTCGGTTTGCGGCTCTAATTGACATATCAGTACCTGTTTTTCATCACCTATGTGACTGGTGTTGCATTTTGCCCTGAAAACTTGTGTCCCATCTGCCCCGACTTGGGTTGAGCCACAGGCTTCTCTAGGGAGCAGGAAGGGAAGCATTCTTTACCTTCTTAGAATGCAGTCTGGCTGGGAATTCTCTTGCCTGGATCCTGGCTTGCTTCTTTTATCACACTCCTGGGTTTCTCTCTTTTTTGAGTGATACTTGTGTGGATGACTTGCTTTGCCTTTGGGTTTCCTTTTATTTCTGACTCATATCTCAGAGCGTACACAGATCCACACGTTGTGGCCCATAGACCAATCTTTCTCTTTACCCTATACCTTATTCATTTAAGTCCTGATTCATTTAAGAGCCTAGGTAAGTCAAATTAAGATAAACAACAGCAGTGGGTGGCTGCAACTTGGTGTTAACAGACTTGTCATTCATTCAGTCTTCAGTTAGACTGATAATATTTATTGAATGACTACAACGTAATTAGATCCTTTTTGCTTCAAGAAACTTGGTACTAGATGAAGACCCTTTCCGGGAAGCTTAGGACAGAGAATTGGTCAGATTGTTCAAGGAGGGGTGGAAAAAGAGGATGGATTTAGATGTATATTAATGTAAATAGCCAGAACTAAAAATGCCTGTATGTGTTTGTCAATTCAGGAACTCTTGAGGTTTGCCTTCTTTGTGTTGAACACTGTTTTAAGATTTGCAACAACATAGATGGATCTAGAGGGTCTCTAGTAAGTCATTAAAGAAAGACATTCAGAAAAAGACAAACACCATATGATTTCACTCTTATGTGGGATTTAAGAAACAAAACAAAACAAAGGAAAAAAAAGAGACAAACCAGAATACAGACTCTTAACTATAGAAAACAAACTGATGTTATCAGAGGGGAGATGGATGGGGGGATGGGTGAAATAGGTGAAGAGGACCAAGAGTACACTTACCACAATGAGTACTGAGTAATGTATAGAATTATTGAATCATTATATTATATACCTGAAATTGATATAACACTGTATGTTAACTATACTGGGGGGAAAAGATTCCACAGAGAAAGACACAAAGGAAGTAAATGCCTTATAATGTGCTTTATATCATGGGTAGTGGTGGTAAGACACAAAAAATTTGTGATAAGCACCATTTTGTACTGAGAGAAGGATTTTGTATGGCTTAATCTGTAAATGTGATTATACATAAGTAACCAGAATCAACGTCAATTTTTGTTGCAGTGGTTGTTAAAATAGATAAATTACTAGGAGGGGACTCCATAGGTGGAAGGAAGGACCTTCCGTTTATTGCTGACTACCTTCCAGCTCACCCACCCGACTACACTGTCTAGTTTTATAGCCTAAGTGTTCTATGGTTTTGTGTTTGTATCCATGTGGGTGACTGTGTGTGTATATATATATATATATATATATATATACATACACACACATATATACCATATATATATACATATATACCATATATATACATATATATATACCATATATATACATATATATACCATATATATACACATATATACCATATATATACACATATATACACATATATACCATATATATATACCATATATACACACATATATATACCCTATATATTCACATATATACCATATATATACACATATATACACATATATACCATATATATACATATATACCATATGTGCACATATATACCATATATATACATATATACCATATGTACACATATATACCATATATATACATATATACTATATATACATATATACCATATATATACATATATACCATATATATACATATATACCATATATATACATATATACCATATATATACGTATATATATACCATATATATACATATGTATATACATGGTGAAAGTTTAAAGCTTTTGTGGTTTGGTTGTTGACATGTGTGAATTGAACAATCCGTAGATTTTCCATTTGTTTGTAAAAAGTAATGCTAATTAAAAAGAAAAAGATTTCTTGCCTCAAATCAGTTTCTGGCTCCTTGCACTGTGCACAGGTTATGAAGAGAGATGATGAACAACCTTCACACAGGATAATTCACACTCTAGAATTTGTGCTCACCTAACAAAAGCATTGTTAGAAGCTGCTGCTTTTTTCTGCAGTTGGGAAATAACTTGAGTATTGCCTCTGTGACTCTCTGAATTGGGGAACCATTGACCCTGGTTAGGTAACAAGCCAAAAATGAAGACAAGGAGAACGCCTGGCATGCCTTTCCTGAGGCTTGGGGATTTGTACTTTCAGTCAATGTCTGGGGACTCCCCTCTCACAGCCTGCAGCTTCTGTCTGATCCATCAGTGAGCAGTAGAGCCGGTTGGTTTTCTTATGGTGAAACATGGACTAAGAATCTCATCACAGATGGAAATCATGGGATGTAGGAGTTTCTTGCATACTTAGTCAGCCTCTGCATTTAAAGTGCTTTAATATTGTGCTTTCTGCATCATGGGTGCTGGGGTCATGGTAACAACTTCTTTCTCTCTGCATTGTTCCAAAACACATTCAGAATCTGATGCATTGTAATGGGCCACTTTTCTCTTCAAGTGTAATGACAATATGCAAGTATCCAGCAGACATGGGATCCAATCTTATGCAAATAATGGAACCAGAGTATTAAGCTCATACCACGGGTCTTGTGAACTATTTGATATTCTGCCTGGGCTTATGTTTCTATGCTAATGGCAGAATGATATCCTCTGAGGATGTTAAAAAGGAAGTCCTTGAAGAACAGAACTTTGCTTCTCCCAAATTATGCCTGTATTTCTATGAGTCTTTTTTTTTTTTTTTTTCTTACTTGTTGCTGTTTTAGTTCAGACAGGACAGGACTGCAGGAGATGCAAAAGTGGTGGGCTTTGAAGCACTTAGCATCCTCCTCAGCAGAAATGGATTCTGTGTTCCTTGATGGTTTCTGGACAGTAAAAGCATCTGATTTTCTTTGATTGTTGCTCATAAAGCTCTTTATCATTATTCAAAAACCCTTTCCTTTACAGTTGCATTCTGTCTTTTACCATAAATGCCCCCACACGTTCTTTGGCTAAACGGGGGCACTGAGCAAGGGATTTTGCTGCTTTTTACCTTTCGGTGCCTTCATGCAGTTGTGTCCAGTCCTGGCTCCCCAACTCTGCTCCACCTGAGAATTTCTGATCAGTAACTCGGAGCATTAGCTTTTTGAAACTAAGATTCAGAATCAATGTATTTTCATATAGTGGGTGCTTAATAAATGCCAACTGAATAAAAAAAAATAGACTGCATTACATTTTAATTTTTTTCTCCAAAATCAACTCCCTCCCCTAACTGACTTGTGTTATCAATTTTACTATTCCATCTAATCTTTTACATTTGCTTATAATGTGAGGAGACACTGAGAGCAAGGGGCATAGGATAGTGTGTTGTTATAGATAGTTGCTCTTATTTGCCTCATTTTTTGCCTTTACCACAATCTAATGCAAATATTTAAGTAAATATCTCTTTTTAATAGACTGTGTGATGCGTGATTCAGGGACCATATCTTACTCATTTTCATGTCTCAGGATGCAGGCTTGAGTTTGAACTTACAGAAGTTGTTCAGGAAAAGAAGAACAAAAAAATGAGTTAGAGCATTGTTTACAATTTTGTCTAAAAAGGTATATGAAATTTTTTGCAGGATATTAATTTATACATATAAATAAAACTTTAGGTATTACTCCAGAAAACATCATTTAAAATGAGGTAGCGTTAAGTTATTAAATCAGAATTCATTAACACCAACAAAAGAAACCTGTAATTTTGTTCTGACGCAGTTTATATATATATTTAGGAATGATTACTAAGAAGATGACTGCTTTTAAAGAACCTGGGAGAACAGGGAAACTTTTGACGGGGGAAATCAGAAATGTGCAGTCCAGTGAAGAATTAAACTTCTGGGAGTAATAATATGGGCTGATGCACTCAATATAGCAGTAATGCCCTCTGAGAAGGATAGGAAATAATTCAGTTCCTCCAGGCTGCATGGAAGCTAAATACAGTATGACAAGAAATAGAAGCAGTACTCATTATGTCTGATTGCTAATTACCCCTTTGAATGATTCAGTTATGCCTGCTACTAGATAATTAGTTTAGTAATTTATGGCTGCGGTGCAAACTAGTATTTTAATTTTCGCAGCACAATTTTCACAATACCTACAGTTCAGATAATATCTTTCTGTTTTATTCAATTTTAAATTGCTTTTTTGAAGGCCTATAAAAGAGCAAAAATCCTTGCATTTTTCCCCACACGTATTTCATGCAAAAGTTAGGCACTTTATGGAATTTTATTTAACTTTAAACTGCAAGAAAATAACATCTTATTAAGTCCCATTTCATTATGCTTCATTTTTCCAATTTTGTGGGCAAAAGGGGTGAAAATTTTTTAAAGATTGTATCAAGTGACTCAATTTAACAGCTGCCAAATTTCATGTTCCAAAAAGACATTGAGCATTTGATAATCTACTTTCCCTTTTTATACATTTCAACTCCAGGCATGAGTTCTGTTTATGTGATGCACAAACAATTCAAGAACTCTCAGACCTTAGGAAAATTCTGACATCATCTCCTCCTTTTCCTGTTTGAGTAAATGTGATTAATTCTAGCCAGAGAAAGTAGAAGTGAGGCCCTATGGGTGAATTTTGGCCTTGGACCTGTTCGCTCTTGAATCCACTTTCAGTCGTCTAGTATGTCAGCAACCTTGCTGGATTTTGTGGTAAAATGATGGTTATTGTCTTTAAATATTTGATCTTCTTTTATAAGCATTTACTTCTGGTTCAATGTTCCCATCAACCTTTATGTTAATTTCTTAAATTCAGATGGTAGTAAGAAAGTAAATCCAGGAGAGGGAAAGGGAAATGTTGATATGATATGATATGCTAAAAAATTTCCATGACTCCAATATGATTGGTCTGCATCCCAAAGGCAACATTGATCAGTGAATTTCACAGAACAGTTTCAATTTAATCATATTTATTTTATTAGTGGACATAGTGGACATACTTACCAAATTGCTGAGTGATATTATGGATTAGAATTTGATTTAAATAATGCCTTATTCAGATTTTGGATTATGAAGTTTGAATTCTGACAAACTTAGAACTTAGAAAAGTTACAACCTTAAGATCATTGTAATTAGGTAATTTTTGCAATAAGAGGGAGCATTGAAATGCTTGGAATGACAAAAATTTTTAAATTTCATTAAGTATTTGGTTTTGCCAACCTGAATATTTTAAAATGAGTGCTTTTAACATTAGTTGATGCTACTAAACACATTTGCCTTATGGCTCAGAGTCTAGCATTTCAAAATTGAGAATGTTTGGCAGTTACTCTTCACTCCTTTTACTTTTCTGTTCGGTACTTTGTTTTTTATTATAATACAATTAAAAAACACCCATGGTTTTTACTTGTCATATTGTTCTCATATCCAGTATTTACCGGAGCTGGATCAGTGTTGTAAAGGGCAGTCCTGACACTGTGATTTCAGTGAACATCAGGCTGATGTTTATTATAGGCTGACTATGCCCTTTATTGCCAACAGTCTTTCTTGAAATATGTGTTCCTTGACCCATTTAATAAATGGTTCTCCATAGATATGGCAGTGCAATTCTTCCTTTTTCTCTATAGTTATTTTTTTAAAAAAAGTTTCTTACCCATAAGGCAGTCTGTCTAACCATCAAAGCATTATAATTGACCTTTCCAACTTTGTTCAGGGTGACAGTTGGCTGGTTGTTGACACTTCTTTTTTTCCTAAGTTGCTAACTAGAGCTCTAACGGAGTTTTATGCTGCCGGAGTCTGAGGCCCATCACCTGTCTTAAGATTTGTTGTTCATTCCTCTTTACATATTTCAATACTAATTGTTTATATCCAAAAATAAAATGCAGCTGTTATAAAGAATATAAATGTATCAATAATAAGTTGGAGACAACATTTACTGCTGTTAGATTGTTGCAAATGTTATGAAGCTGAGCAGTATATGATTTTTTGTTTATCTTACAAAATTATTTTGGTTCTCCTCCCACTGGTAAAAAATAAAACATTGGTTACTAATATACAAATGGTATGTTGAAATACCTTAATGTTTGATAGCACCCTTTAGAAGGAAGATACTATGGTCTTGTTTTTACATTATAAGTCTCAACCAGCTGAAAATTTTTTCAAAAGTTTAAGAAATTTGGCCATGGCTCTCAGAATTGTGTTGTTCACAGAACATCATTGTATTTGGTGTTGAACTTTTCAAGTGTTTTTCTACACTTCTTTCTTGACCTTTAGTTTTCTAAATATAAATGTAATAGGTCATTAGATAAGAATATCCAAAAGGAAAATTTTTCTTCTTTGCATTTCCATGTGCGTATATACTTACAGTTAAGATACTTCTGGATATTTTCCCTCAGAGGAAAGTTAACCGATTTCCCGATCTCATAACTTTGACTTAAAGGGACCACCTTTATCTCATACTGCTTCAAATAGGTGCTATGCAGAATTTCCTACTATGTGTCAACAGACCTTTTAAAGAATTAGACTGTTACAGAATTTGATAATTCTGACCGCTAAGAATTCTTTTAATTCCTTGATATATGATATTATATTACATTATATAAATAAGTAATATTTTTACACACACAGAGGGGTGTGTGTGTGTGTGTGTGTGTGAAGGTGTGTGTACATATACAATTGGAGTTCTTGGCTATTTACAGGTACAGCATCCAGAGTTTCCTAAGCTAGAGACTATTCAGTATTTCCATTTCAGACCAGTATCTACAAAAGTAATGCAGTGAGAGATCAGTGAACATGGTTATGATGATTGGTAAGGAAGCACCATTTTGTCATACAATTTATTTATCTTATTAAGTTGATTGAACTGCATACCAAGAATCTACTTTATGGGTAAGGAATGTAAATAAGAGCAAGCCACAGTCCATACCCACGAAGAGTATGAGAGCTAACAAGGGAGGTAAATGAACACATATAATCCAGAAATAGTCAAAACAAGAGACTGCAATCAGAGAAATGTACTCAACATGCTAAGGCAGCCCAGAGAAAGGAAAGGACAATTAATTCAGTCTTCAACAATTGTCTCAGACTTTTGGTGATCTTGTCCTTATTCAGGGGCACACTGTCAATGACATGAACATCTCGTATTCAGAAATTAATTTAAAAAGACTGCTAGTTTCATTAATATTTTTTCAAATGAGTTTTCATTGTTTAAAAAAAAAACACTTGTGTACTTTGGGAGCATGTAAGTATAAGCAGACAAAATCATTTTAGAGCTTTAGGTGGAAATGAAACTTTGTCTTTCTCTTTTGCAAAATCTTTCTTTTTTTAGTTTATTTATTTATTTTTAGAGACAGAGTGCACAAGCAAAAGAGGGGCAGAGAGAGAGAGGGAGAGAGAGAATCCTGAGCAGGCTCTGCACTGTCAGCACAGAGCCCGATGTGGGGCTTGAACCCGTGAACCATGAGATCTGCCACCCAGGAGCCCCTCTCTTTTATAAAATCTTGTACCATTTTATTTATATGTTTGTTTTTGCCAAACCCAGCTGTAAGCTAACTCAGTCTTAACATAAAAGCCTGGCAGAAGTTATGATTTGGGTGTAAACTCATGCTTAGGATTAGATGTAATAAATGGATTTGATGCAGTCCCAAAATTCCATTGTCAAAAGTAGCATAATTCTGGTCTCAGGGCAGGCTTAATGCTTCTAACCAGAAACAAAACAAATATACTGTGATGTGAGGGTCCTGCCAGGTGGTTACCAGATGTATAGAGAACTCCTTCCAGGTAGAGAGGGCACAATGGAGAGAATGCCTATCCAGATAGGTGCACGGTTTGGGTGATGGTAGCCAGCATCAGGTAGACACATAATTAAAGGTCTAGAATTTCCCTGTTTTTACAGGGAGGTGGGGCAAACCTTTATGAAAACTTGATGTGAGCTTTTGAGGTCTTCCCAGAAGTTTGCACATACAGACAGACTGCCGTATCTGTATATGACTTCATGGGCTTCCTAGACAACCTGAAACCTTTGCCAGGTTAAGGACCAGGGGTTTAAGTGGAGGCAGGGATCGTGGAACTAGTGTTTTCCTGCACTTGATAAAGACCCTAACATTTCACATCAGTCTGACTGGTGTTCAAGTTGATGTCCTTGTCCCAGACGGCACCTAGAGTTCAAACCATGAGCCAGAGGCCTGGGACTGGTAATCATTCAACTGACTGGACCGTGTGCACTGGCTGAATCATTGATCACACCTATTTGTTTCTTCCCTCACTTGGCATAGTCTTTCCAATGTAGTTTAAAAACTGATTCATAGATCTAATCCTTCAGGAAGCTATCCCTTAACATTTAGTGTTTGGCGCCTGTTTAATCCCATAATTCTCTCTCATAATAGAGTTACAGCTTTTTCAGAGACTGGATTATGTTTCATTCATTTCGGAATCACTGCTCCCAGCACAGTGTCAGGCACGTGGGACATACTCAGAAAATCTTTATAGTATGAGTGAATAAAGACCTGCAATTGTGTATAGCAGGTTGCTCTCTGCTAGAAACTTGGATACACAACTTCATAAAGACTAAAGTAATGCATAAAAGATTCATATTATCTGAAACAAGTTATTTTATGTGGATTCAGTTGGGAAAGCTATACATAGTATAATATAAAATGCACTGCCATGCCAAGGGGAACAAAAATGAGCCAAGCATCAAACAAATTTGGGAACATTGATTGGGGAACATTCTGAAGTAGAGGCCTATTATGTGAGTAAAATCTCTGACTGAGTTAATCGGTCTCCCCTGATTGTTCAGCTAATGTCACTTCAAAACAGACTGTGCTTTCCTTCATGTTAACCCTTTTTTTAGTTATTGAAATTGCTCAGGGTTTCAAGACTGGATAAGACAGACCTTGAGTCTGGTGTAAAAGATAAGGCATTCACTGTGGAATACAAAACCAGAAGAGTGGGATTATTTTTTCCAACATGAAAAAAGTACATTATGAGAGAAGGAGAAACCTTTAATCAGAGGAGGGGAAAACAATTTCAAATAGAATAAATCTGTGATTTAGCTAGCTTCCAAAAGAACTGATTTTTGCTCAAATAAGTACCTCAAATTGCTCAGATTTTTGTATTTGTAGGGAACATATAGTGTTTTATGGGATTCTGGACCATTTTCTTCACATCAAAGAATTATGTCATCCAGGATTTAAGTATCGAAAAATAGATCTAACCTAATTTTAACAGAACACAGAATCAACCACAGAAACTTTTATGACAATCAAATATCGAAAGGTCCTTTATATTTGCTTATTTCCTTAACCAAGAATAAATGAGTTCAGTTATTCAATTTCTTGCTTTTAGGAGCTCTAAATTAACTGGGCTGAAATCATCCTTAAGTCAATTTTCATATATGAATTTCTGCATCCGCACTGTGCTTGCCATCTTAGGAATTTATTTGTCACCCCTCCAAAATTTACGTGAGTTTAGCCTGATCAGTGAATAGAGTCTGACTGCCTAATTCCTTGTAGTGGCGTCCCTGCTCCAACTTGTCTACATCCATGCTGTGTCCTCTGCTTTCACCCCTAATTTCAACCTCAGTTTTGTCTGATAACACTGTAGTCCTTACTCATCCTTTCGAACTTAGCTCAAGCCTACCTTTTCTCTTCTTTCAATCTGTTTCAGACATCTCTCCTCTCTTCTTGAGCACAATGTACACAGTTGTAATTATAATTGTCTCCCTGGCTCATTTTGGCTCCTCGAGACAGAGACTGTGTGAGGGGCCACCCCAATGTGCGTGGCACAGACGTTTGGATCATTGTACGTTCTCACATGTTTTTCGGCAAATTAATGGATGACCTTTCAAACACCAGTCTTATGCTTTTATAAGCACTTTACATTTATTTACTCATTTAACACAGCATCCATCTGAAGTTGCTATCACTGTTATACCAAGAGGAAGCCAGAGGTTGCTAAGAACTAGAGAGGTTAATTCTCAAAGTCAGGCAACTAGTAAGTAGCACAATCACAGTACTACCCCTAGACATTGGGTTGCAGGGCCCAGACACTGCCCTATTAAGCTTCATTCCCTGACTTGATTCTATCTTCGAAGGTGCCAGATTGTTGACCTTGTTCTAAAGAGAATGATGAATGATTTATTGCTTATCATGAATACTCTAAGTATTTATTAATCTCTTTCTAGTCATTAATTCAATATTTATTTCATCCTATTATAAGCCAGGAATATACAAATGGATAAGATATTCACTGACTTATAGGTGACTGAGATTCATGAGGGCAGAGCCTATTATTAATAATCTGTCTTTTTTAAAAATTGAATCATAGGAACTTTTGGTCTCTGTTACTTTATTGTAGAATAAGTGCACTTATGTTAGTCAGAAAATTCTTAACATTTTCATTCCCTATCATTTAGGAATTTGACAAAGATGTTAAAGCACATTTCATAGTGAATTATCATAATTGCCCTCTATAGATGTTTGACTGTAGGAGTTGCTTTGAACATCCATACATTCCTCTGCAATACACAGAGTTTATAAAACTATCAGAAAATAAAAGGGCTAATCTAAAATTCAGAATCTCTATTTAATATTTGTACTGACAGTGCAAATCTCTATTTTATTTTGTACTGACAATGCAAATGTTTATCTAAAAAAATCTTATTTTATTCCCATTTCATAGCCAAGCACAACTTTAACACTTGTAGAATCTTAGTTTCTATTCCAATTGTCATTCTGAACAGTAAATATAATACAGGGTTTGGAAGTTGTATTTGCCCTGCATTAATAAAGCAGTAAAAGCTGTTTTCTTCCATCTCTAAATTATGTAGCAGTGATTCATAGAGCAGATAAAGGCATATTACAAGTTGTCATTTCCATAGTATTTTTCTAAACACTGGATAATATAAACATTGGATTACACTTTTAAATGTTTAAATGCTCCTTGATGACAACAGTGGTTTTAATTTTTGTTTTTATGGATAACATTTTCCTTTCCTGATTTAACTGTAATCTAGTTAGCCATTTCACTCTTTACCAAATGTCCTGAGAAGTTCTAAATACATATAACATGCTGTTGTGCAGTATTCCAGAAAAAGACCTTACTAACATTTAGAAACATTTCTTTACAAGAATTGAATCACTTTATAGTTTTGTTGTACTGTGACATCATTGTAGATTTATAAAACTTTGTGGCTTGTGTGTGTCATATGCATTCTCTCATATTTTATGCCTTGTCTTATGCCATTACCCCAGTTATGGGGATCACTCAGCTATTGCTTATTCCTAATGTCCTTTTATCTCACCATTAATCTCAATCTTTGTTTTTTTATTGATAACAAACAGAACTTTATGCTAAGATGCAATGATAATTCTTTAATAATTTACCTATTATGCAATCTTTTAAGAAAAACTGTGTTTAAAGTAAATCTTTTAAGATTCTCGACTGCAGTGTATTGCTTTAAATCATTTATGGAAGCACTGATTACTAATGCCCAAATGGTTATATTTTGAGGTTATGAGTGGTAACTAGCAAGGCAAGAGGTAAGATGTAATGCTTTGTTCAAATTTTTACTGTTGAAAATGTGATTGATGAGTGTATTTGTGCTGTCACTCAAAAGTTAACTCCTTAAAGCTTCTGAGATAGGCTTAGAAAGGGCAGGAAACACTGCCAGCTAAGGCCCAACACCAAAGAAATTTATTAGGTTGATCTGAAATTTAGGTTTTGCCAGACATCAGAGATAGGAACAAGGGTTAGGATGTTGGATGTTGGAGAGCAAACAAACATAAGGAATTATGGGATCTTGACTAGATCGAGGAGGGAGTGAAGAAAAGTGGGAAAGATGGATGGACATGTAAAGCTGAGTAGTCTAGAATGTGTGTAGGAGTAAAGGTGTGAGAATCTTGAAAGGTTAGAAGGTGTGTTGAAAGTATTGAATATTGGAGTTTAAAACTCTAAGGGTAGAAGAATTGTGGAAAAGTTCAAGAGATTCACCTGAAAAACTGTAAGGCACAATGGTATAATTTTGTAAAAGAGCATAGTGAAATTTCATTCAAAGAATCATTTAAAAAATCCCATCATTTTTACAACTAAGATTTATTCACCAAGAAATAATTTAGGATGACACAAATAAGGTTAACAACCTAAGATATTCATTAGAGCCCTGTAAGTAATAGCAAATGACTGAAAACAACTTATACATTCAGTAACAGAGTGCAACTTACATAAATTATGATGAAGCAAAGTATTTGTGGAAGTTTAAATTGGTAGAACCATACTTAGAGAAGCAGTTTGGCCTTGTCCGTCAGTTTTAAATACAAATGCCATTCAATCAGGAGTTCTACTTTTTTTTAATGTTTTATTTTATTTCTGAGAGAGAGAGACAGCATGAGCAGGGGAGGGTCAGAGAGAGAGGGAGATACAGAATATGAAACAGGCTCCAGGCTCTGAACTAGCTGTCAGCACAGAGCCCGACCGGGGCTTGAACCCACGAACCGTGGGATCATGACCTCAGCCGACGTCAGATGCTTAACCAACTGAGCCACTCAGGCACCCCAAGAGTTCCACTTTTAAAAATATACCCTCCAGATATATTTACTCTCATGTAAAATAAAAAATGCACAGGAACTTTGTTGTCGCATTGTTTGTAAGATAAGATGCCAATCAGAAGGGAATTGCCTGGGCAAATTATACTACATTCACTAAATGAGATATTATGAAACTATAAGAACTAATGGGAAAAGTCTTTACTGATGTGAACAGTTTTGCACAAATCATTGTCAATTTAAAAAAGGAAAACAAAGCTCAGATGTGTGGTATAATGCCATCTATATAAAAAGTGGGCAAGTCCATACATGTATTTACATATATATGTATAAGTTATTTTTCAGATAAATTTATAAGAAAATAATAGCATTAGTTGCTGGTGAGAAGAGAATTTAGGAAGTGAGGGGAACAGCAATGGAGAAAGAACTTTCATAGCCATTTTATCATATATCTTTTCATTCTTGATGGATTTTGAACCATATGAATGGAATAAGTCAGACTGAGAAAGACAATGTGATGTGATTTCACTCATATCTGGAATGTATATAAACATTGCAAATGAATAAACAAAAAGCAGAATCAGACCTATAAACACAGAGAACAAATTAATGGTTGCCAGAGGGAAGAAGGAAGGGTCTGGGAGATGGGAAAAACAGGTGGAAGGGAGTAGGAGATACAGACTTTCAGTTATGAAATCAGTAAATCATGGAAATAAAAGGTACAGAATAAGGAGTATGGTCAGTGAGATTATAATAGCATTATATGGTGACAGATGGTAGCTACAGTTGTGAACATAGCATAAAAGTATAGAGAAGTTGAATCATTATGTTGTACATCTGAAACTAATGTAACATTGTGTTTTAACTATACTCAAACAAAAAAATTAAGAAGAAATAGAGAATCTATTACTATTTGGAAATTAAAAAAAACAAACTATTGATATAACAAATCTAAGTATAAAATTAAACTTTTAAGGGTTCCTGGGTGGCTCAGCAGGTTAAGCATCTGACTTTTGATCTCAGCTCAGATCTTGATCTTAGGGTCATGAGGTCAAGTCCTGTGTTGGGCTTCAAACAAACAATAAAAGTAAAATTTTATTTTAGTGACTTAGAAATATATTCAAATTGATGAGGTTGTGGTTGGGGGAATAATTATAAAAGTGTATATTTGCATACATATATTCACATATATATATAAATATATAATATAGGCATAAGAAAGTACAGTCCCATATATATTTGTATACATACACACACACACACACACACACACACACAGTGTACATAACAGGTGGCAGGATTGGATTGTAAGCAATTTTTATTCTCTTGTAAAAGTATATTTTGAATATATCTCAGTGCATGTACATTATTTACATATGGGTTAATTGGACCAATGTATCATGAATTTCATTAACAAGGGGAAAGTATTTTTTGTTTTTTATTAACTTTTTTTTTTTTTAATTTTAGAGAGAGAGAGAGTGCAAGCAGGGAAGAAAGGTGGAGAGAGAGAGGGAGGGAGAATCTTAAGCCAACTCCACACTCAGTGTGGAACCCAACAGCACATTCAATCCCACAATCCTGGGATCATGACCTGAACCAAAATCAAGAGTTGGACATTCAACTTACTGAACCACTCAGGCACCTAAGGAAAGTATTTTTAAAAAAACACTTTTAGATAACCCCTGAAACTCCTTGCTTTCAAACATTGAAATCATGTTTTAGATAGCTTTCAATAAAATTTAATAAAGATAAATGTGTGATCTTCTATAACATCTTTCTTTTGAATAAAAGACCATCTCGACAGATGTACCTACTTAGAACTTTTATCTGTTATCATAAATAAAATATATTCACTGATATAAATTAAGAGATATTGTAAGAATGAGTCTTCCAATAGAAATCTAAGGAAGAATAATATAGATTGCTAGAAGGCTTACAAATTCAAAACTAAAATGAATGGCCATTCTGTTTTACATTTTCAGCATAATTGACTATAAAGAAATAACTTATGTTAGATGTTTAGATAAATGAGCATAAGTGCAGTGTCTGCATAATCTTGGTTTCAGGAAGAAGCTAGGAATTTTAGATAACTTTTTAAAAATTTTGAAATAACAATGTATTTTTTCACTTGCTAATTCACAAGTCTATTAAATGTATAGTCATGAAAGAGATCAAAAGCAGAGGTTAGACTTGTCCATGACACAAAATAATTATTTTTTAAGTTTATATTTAATACATCTGTTATAAGTTGGATTAGATTCTTTGAAATATGCTTTAATTGGATGTTTTTAGAAACTTTTGTTAACACCTAAGCACTAAGATTATATAAGCTTTTATTAACCCCCTCGTTGTCTTCCCTATTATTAGCATCTTACATTAGGGTGGTACATTTTTTAGACTGATCAAACAATATTGATACTGATATTAACCAAACTCCACAGTTTACATTATGGTACTCTTTATGTTTTATATTTTATGAGTTTTGACAATGTATATTGACCGGTATCCACCTTTATGTTATCATTTAGAATATTTTCACTGCCCCAGTAATACATTTGCCCAAACACCATTTTCGTTCCTGCCAGCAACGAAAGAAAAGTTCCTGTTGCTTCACTTCCTTGCTAGCATTTAGTGTTGTGTTTTGGACTTTAGCCATTGTAAAAGCTGTGTAGTAGTTTCTCACTATGGCTTTAATTTGCAATCCCCTGTTGACATATAATGTTGAAGATCTTTTCACATTCTTATTGGTCATTTGTATATCTGCTTTGGTAAGTTACTATTCGGGTTTTCTCATATTTAAATAGGATTATTTGTTTTCTTACTATTGAGTTACAAGAGTTCTTTGTGTATTTAGGATAACAGTCATCTTTCAGATAAACATTTTGGAAATATTTTCTTCCATTCTGTGACTCATTCTATTTTCTGAAGAGAGCCTTTTCCAGAGCAGAAGTTTTAATTTTAACAAAAGCCCAACATATTTTTTTCTTTGATGGACTTTGATATTTGTTTTGTATCAAAGAAATTACCACCAATCCTAGATTTTCAAACCATGTTATCTGCTAGGAGTTTTATGGTCTTGCATTTTACAGTTCATTTTTGTCTCTGAGAAATCATCACTAAACTAGATTTCCATCTATGTTGTTGCCTAGGAATTTTATAGTTTTGCATAGTTTTACATTTAGATGTATGATCTATTTTGAGTTCATTTTTGTGAGAGATGTAGGATCTGTGTTTAGATTCATTTTTTTTTTGCATGTGGATCTAGTTTTTCCAGAATCATTTGTTGAAAAAGGTTTCCTTTTAAAAATTAGTATTTTTTTCTATTTTTTGACTTTCTAGTCCCACTCACAAGTTGCATGGATTCAAGCTCATCTCTACTCTCACTTCAGGTTTTTTCCCCACCATACCACAGTTTAAAGTGTCTTTCTAACCACCTGTCCAGTGGAGGAAACTCTGCCGTAGCAACCCTGCAACTCATCATATCCTCATAGTGGTAGATGACAACCTCATAAAGCAAGCCATCTTGTGTTGAATAACTCAAGTTATAATTCATTCATTCGTAGCATACATTACATACTCACTGTTGTCAAATACTGATCCAAGAAGTTGTATTTTACTTGGCCTTCAATTACAAGATCTTGGCTCCGTACTCTTGAGCAATATACAAACATCCGTTTCCTTTTTTACATCTTTGAGTTTGATATGTATTAGAGTGCTTCTCAATCCTTGCATCAGTTTAACACTGTCCTATTTTTACAAACATCCCTAATACAACATTGATATACCTTTATCAGAGTGAAATTCATTTTTGTGCTTCTCTCAAAATATTATTTACTGAGAGATAAACACATTTCTCCAGAAGTCATCCATCTGATATAATGCACAATGGTCTATTTACTCTCTATGACCTGGACAGAATCTCTTATTCATTAAACCTTAAATCATTGACATTTTTGTTGCCAAAATGACATAATGCACCAGTGTATTAAATTATTATGAAATTAACTTTTGCCTGGTAGTCATATTCAATATTGTTTTGTAAGTATGGAAAATCTCAATAGGAAATGCCTTGCAGAGGGAATGTAAGAGTAGGCTAATTTTAATTGACTAATTTGAATTGAATTGAACATTATTCCAGGGTATTTAAAGAAGGAGTGTCCTCTAATAGTAAAAATTCACATTGGGACAAACCAGGCTTAGAATGTATCTGGTACATATTAGCTTTCTGTCCTCAAGTAAGTCATTTAATTTCTTTAAGCATTAAGTTACTCTGCTGTAAGAGGGCCACATATCAATGTGGCTTTCTTCACTTCTCCTAATATTCTTAGAGACTCATCCATGCTGTTGTATTTGTCAGCAGTTTCTTCCTTTTTCTTGATATATGAAGAAATGTTTTTAATTGCATGAAAATCCAATTAATCTATTTTAAGAAAAAGACTAAAATCATTTTTATGAGATGTTATTATTAAATTACTTGATTGAATATAGATCTATGTCTCCTAGTATAGAATATAGACAATGGCATTTTAATAGTTCTCTTAAGCCCTGCATCATAATTTTGGATGTATTTATCTCTTTCTTTTCAGAAGAAAACTGAATTCTCAAGGGCATAGTTTTCAAGAAATATAACTCTGTAATGTTTGTAGTCATCTAGTTTGAGATGAAATTAAAAACAGGAGGTGGTTTTCTTGAAACATGTGGGATTGAAAGGCCAAGGTGTGACTGATTGTGAGGATTTTTTTCCTGTTGCCAAAAAAAAAGACTTTTTGAGCTGAACAAGAAAGGTATAAAATTAAAGTAATTGCACGCTTCAGATTTTAGTAGCAACATGAAATCTTGCTGGCAATTTGATGTTTTACTGACATTGTGGCCTGCTGGCCTGTTGTGAGATACATCAGATGTGAATGCCACTTACTTTTCCAATAATTCTCTGAATGATCTTGTGAAGTAGTTCTTATGATACACCAGCAGTGCGCCAGCAGAATGCCAGCTTCTGTTCCAGGGCCTGCCTCTTGAAATCTGAAAGTTATTCCATGTCCTTTTTTGTTGTTGTTTGTTTCTAATTCACTAGTCATTGTGTATAATTATATGTTAGAGGGATGATTGCACACCAACGAATTACAATCACACTTGGCTTGTTAGTATAGAAAGCTTTGGTTGTTAATCACGATCATTTACGCAGGAGCTCTCCCTCCTGAAATGCAGATGTCACGGTAGACTTCCTCAAATCAAACCCTGTTGATGTCTCAGAAAGGGTGTTTCGGTGTTGTGAGTTCATCATTGTCATTTTTCTGTAACACGGGGCATTGCCTCTTGACTTTGAGATTCTTTTGTGAAACTAGGATAAATACATGGCATTTTATCAGAAAGTATGTTTTCTCCTAAAAGTTTAAGTGATTTTCCAACTGTTTTTTTATATAGAAAATCAAATTACACCACACCTGGTGAAAAATGTATTGCGTTAGTATATCGAAAAGTTATTAATATAAAAATAAATATGGATTTTATTTTTAAATTAATTTAACGTTTTTATTTATTTCTGAGAGAGAGAGAGAGAGACACACACACACACACACAGTGAGCAAGGGAGGGTCAGAGAGAGAGGGAGATACAGAATCTGAAGCAGTCTCCAGGCTCTGAACTAGCTGTCAGTATGGAACCCGATGCGGGGCTGGAACCCACGAACCATGAGATCATGACCTGAGCCGAAGCTGGATGCTTAACTGACTGAGCCACCCAGGCACCCCAGAAATATGGATTTTAATATATAGTTATTTTTTATTTAAAGCTTTTTAAAGTAAAACAGATAACAACAAGGATGTTTCTTTGTCTCCCAAATGTCACCCTGCCATAAATTTGGACATATAAGATTGCAATACAGCTAACATTCTACAATAATAAGCAGACTGGCATTTCATAGGGCAAACCTATTTGAAAGATGCAGCATAGAGATTATATATCCTAAATGTGACTGTGGGCAAATTTCTTACCCTTTGTTAGTATCAGCTTTAGATCTGTAAAATGGGGGTACTAGTCTTTCTCATGAGATTTTATGAGGATGGGGCACCTGGGTGGCTCAATTGGTTAAGCATCTGACTTCGGCTCAGGTCATGATCTCACGGTTCATGGGTCGAGCCCCATGTTGGGCTCTGTGCTGACAACAAGCTCAGAGCCTGGAGCTTATTTCAGATTCTGTGTCTCCCTCTCCCTCTCTGACCCTCCCCTGCTCACGTTGTCAATCTCTCTCTCTCAGAAATAAATAAAACATTAAAATTTTTTTTTAAAAAAGAGATTTTATGAGGATAACATGAATTATATTGGTAAAGTTCTTGGGGTATTTATTTCTCTGTTAAAAAATACTATGGATATATATATACTAAAATTATATAACTATGGAATATTAGTTATATAAAAAAATTTGGTAATTGTGGGAGTAAATTGAATTACAACACGTGAATGGTGACTTATATGTAGAAATTAGTGTGTCTGTTATATGGAGTTGGAAATTTCTCTGTAGCAACACTTTTATGACTTCATTCATGATTGGTACTTTAGTCATTAGCCTTTTCTACAAATATTCTAATAGTTTATTCTGGACTGGCTAATTTCTTGCCCACTGAACAGTCATGTATAGACGACTTGGAAAAATAGCTTTTACTAATTCATTCCGTCATTTGATAATTCAAATCATTTACCATTTATTCAGCCATTCAGAACCTCTTGAGTCTTTGGCTATATGATATTTATATGTGTAAAGTTTGCTGCCTCATATTTTCTTTTTTTTTTTTAAGTTTAATTTTGAGAGAGAGAGAGAAATAGAGAGTACTAGTATGACTGGGGGGAGGGGCAGAGAAAGAGAGAGAGAATCCCAATGTGGGGCTCAAACCCACAAACCTTGAGATCATGACTTGAGCCAAAATCAAGAGTTGGACACTTAAACAATTGACCTTCCTATGCTCCCCTCATTTTCTCACATGTTTTTTTATAGCAGAAGGGGGAAAATGATGGCAAAGAAAAATGAAGATTGGGGCGCCTGGGTGGCTTAGTCGGTTATGTGTCCGACTTTCGCTTAGGTCATGATCTCGCGGTTCGTGGGTTCAAGCCCCGCGTCGGGCTCCGTGCTGACTGCCAGCTCAGAGCCTGGAGCCTATTTCAGAGTCTGTGTCTCTCTCTCTGACCCTCCCCTGCTCACGCTGTCTCTCTCTCTGTCTCCTAGAAATAAATAAAAATATTAAAAAAAAAAAAAAGTAGAATGAAGATAAAAGTCCCAAGGGAGTTCAGAAAAATGGAGCTAATCTCTCTGAGAGTTTGGGAAAGACTTTAAATTGAGCTGAAGAAGGGGTAGGTTTGGGACACAAAGAGAATTCCAGGCAAAGAGAACTATGAAATCTTAGAGGTCAAGAAAAGTATTTAGTGTTTTGGAACCTTGTCCATTTGACTGGAATATAAAAGATGCATAAAAGAACTGGGAGAAATATGTTGGAAAGAGATCAAATCCCAGAGAGATTAGCATGCAAGTGAAGACTTAGTGCTGTATTCAGAGGGTGGAGAGAAGCCTTCCTCTCGTGTGTGGGTAAATCTTAAAAGAAAGTAGAGGAGTTCGATCATTTAGAGAAATCAATCTCCCACTATTTAGAGCTTGTATGAGAAAGATAATATATATTTTGACTTCTACATTCTTGTCCCAAACCTCCTTTTTTCTGGCAGCTCCAGAAACATTATTTTATTTAGAAACACTTTTATGTGGATTACCTACAAGTTTTCACACTTACAAGGATTTATTTTAATGACATTGTTTTTGAAACGGTGCTGCAGATTCTTCCCGTGGCGTATCACAACCCTTGACCTTGATGAGGCATAGCTTTTGTCTGTTTTCAGCCCAAAATGAAGGAACAAATTAGGAAGCTTTAAATTAATTTCTTGTACTTCTTTATGTTCTTGTGCACATCTACAGGTCTGGGGAAGTGGGAGGAGAGGAGTGTCCAGGTTCTTTTGAAATAATCCATATATTAATAGTTTGATTTATTTTTGGCCCCTTCTGCCTTTTGAAATTGCCTTATTCAGGTTTTTTTTTTTCTTAAGAGTAAACCACCAGGGCACCTGGCTGGTACAGCTGGTAGAACATGTGGCCATTTGTCTCACATTGGTCAGTTCATGCCCCACGCTGGGCATAGAGCTTATTTAAAGAAAAAAAAAATTAAACTATCAATATGCAATGTAATACTTGTGTTACAAATTCCTAAGAAGAATCTAATTTATTTTTACAAGTTTTTAAAATTTTAACTCTAGGGGCACCTGGGTGGCTCAGTCGGTTGAGCTTCTGACTTCAGCTCAGGTCATGATCTCACAGTTCGTGGGTTCAAGCCCCACGTTAGGCTCTGTGCTGACAGCTCAGAGCCTGGAGCTTGCTTCGGATTCTGTGTCTCCCTTTCTCTCTGACCTTCCCTTGCTCACACTGTCTCTCTCTCTCTCAGAAATAGAAATTTTTAAAAAAACGTTTAAAAATATATAAAATTTTAACTCTAATATCAGTAACATACAGTGTTATATTAGTTTCAGCTATATAGTATAGTGAATCAACACTTCTATACATTACTCAGTGCTCATCATGATAAGAAGACTCTAATTTGAATTCTCCAATCCACAGAAAAAGCTTTGCATTTAGTAGATAATCCAGTTAATAATAGTTATTATTACTATTAATAATAGTTAATAATGTTAGAATGCATTTGAGTCTGATAGAAGGGATATCTTATATCCTAAAAGCTAACAATAATAATAATAGCATTTAATAATCTTAAAATACTTTTATGAAGAGCTAAGTGAACATAAGAAAGTAAGTATATGCAATTAGCACTATTTAGTACAAAATACCCAAATGCAAAGTATATTTATTGATTACTTTTACTAATAGGTCTTTAAACTGTCTTTTAAACTCTGAATATTTTAAAGAATGAAATATTCCAATTTATGTAATCTTTTTGCTTTTTTAAAATAATAGTCATTATATGATAAAGTATTTTAAATATAATATCCAGCATCCTATGTATTTGACTCTTTTGTGTGGGTTCATTTGGTGTACGTTTCTTTTAACAGTGTCTTTTGAGTTTTCATTAACAACACAAATCATTTTAAATTGAGAAAATCTTAACGTTCCAACCTATTCAATGAAATCAGTGCCACTTCAAGAAATGAAATTTTTATATATTTATATACTGTAAACCATCATTATTTATCTTACATTTCTTATGTCAATCTAGCATGTGAAACCTGCATATTATGCAAAGAAGTTCCTTTTCTATTAACTGTTTAGGTTATTGGTATTCATATGATTACAAATAATATTACCACTCTTAAGCTTATAAGAAGATTAATTTTAAAAATCTCTGCTTAAAAGAATAAAATGAAACTTGGTATTAATATGAACTTCTTGTTCCTACTACTTATAATGATTTCTAATTCAAGGAAATTAGTGAAAGGAGTTAGCGAAAGAAGGAGTTAGTGTGTCTGATGCATTAAGAATTTCTTCAATATGACATTCTCTTTATTATGTGGCAGGGGATGAAATAAAAGACGGATTTATTTGCTGTTTTAATAATTGTTGTATTGTATAGTTGACACACAATATTGTGTTAGTTTTAGGTGTTTAAACAGTTTCACCACTACAGAAGCCATCTTTATTACAATATTTAAAATAGGAAAGAAATGGAGGGTTAGTAGTAATCTCAACTATTGGCTACAGATTATTTCAAAGTAGAAAGGTTAAATCACCTGGATCACCTGGGAACAAAATCTTACCTGACAATACTACCCGTTTCAGTAGTTTCATGCTTGTGCCCATAAAAGGTACTACTGTTATTCGCCCAAAAGTTTGGAAATCCTTGAAATTGTTTGCAAAAAAAACAAACATTTTTTAACATTCAATTGTTTTTCAATGTTTATTACTATTTACCTTTATTTTTTTAGAATTTATTGTCCACTTGGTTTCCATATAACACCCAGTGCTCATCCCATCAAGTGCCCTCTTCCATGTTTCTCACCCCTCTACCCCTCTCCTCCTCCCCATCAGCCCTCAGTTTGTTCTCAGCATTCAAGAGTCACTCATGGTTTGCTTCCCTCCCTCTCCTCAACTATTTTCTCCCCTCTTCTCCCCCATGGTCCTCTGTTAAGTTTCTCTTGTTCCATTTATTAGTGAAAATATATGGTATCTGTCCTTCTCTGCCTGGTTTATTTCGCTTAGCATAACACCCTCAAGTTCCATCCACGTTGCTACAAATGGCCAGATTTCATTCTTTCTCATTGCCATGTAGTATTCCATTGTATAGATAAACCACATCTTCTTGATCCATTCATCAGTTGATGGACATTTAGTCTCTTTCCATGTTTTGGCTATTGTTTAGAGTGCTGCTATGAACATTGGGGTACATGTGCTCCTATGCATCAGCATTTCTGTATCCCTTGGGTAAATTCTTAGCAATGGCCATTGCTGGGTCATAGGGGAGTTCTATTGTTAATTTTTTGAAGAACCTGCACACTGTTTTCCGAGGATCTGCACCAATTTACATTCCTACCAACAGTGTAGGAGGGTGCCCGTTTCTCCACATCCTCGCCAGGGTCTATAGTATCTTGGTTTGTTCATTTAAAAAAACCTTTTTAACAAAAGTTGTACAAATCCTTTAGGGAAAGTAAATTTCTAATTAGTGTACCCCACCAGCAATGTATACTAATTAATTATAATATGTTAGTATAACCAGGAAATTGGGTAAGTACACATTTATGAGCAAATTGAATGGTGTTCAGTGCATTTTCTATCTCTTTAAAACACTATATATGTGGAAAAAGTTCTTCCAATGAAATTTCAAATTCCATAGTTTATTACAATTGTAGTAGATAATAATCTCTCAGGCTTTATCTTGATTTTTGTTTATATTGATTTCCTGATTTTTGAAGATGACAAGTCCAGTCTCATGGTATTGTAAAGAAACATCCTGCAAATGTTCTTCCTACAAGTGCTGCCTGCTGAGGAGACTTTGATTTTTTATAAGTATCTTTAGGCATTTAAACTAAGTTGTGTGTGGTGACTGTGATATACACTGTGCTCTGCTATCTTTCCTTAAAGTAAGGAAATAGAAAAACCACTGGTGTAAAGGTAACTACTTTTTGAAAATATTTAAAAATGTATACAACACGTTTAGACAGATAGGAAAAGTATCTAATGTAAAATTTCTGAGGACAAATAGCTCTAGCTTAGTGCAGAGTTAGAAAGGTAGAAACTGTTTAGACATATACAAACATCAGTTTCTTTTTGTTTATGAGAATTGTGAATTGTGATAAATTGTTAGCTCGTAATTTAGACAATAAGCGTGAAAAGAAACTTCTGGTAAACAACAGGTTTTTTGTATCTTGTAGCTAAAGAAATTATTGGAGGTAAGGTCTTTAAGATTTTTTAAAAACCTACCACAGTTGGTGTTGTCTCATTACTTTCAAGTGTATCAGGTCAGTTACATTAATGAATAAACACATTCAAGAAAGCATATTAGGTTGGCATAGTCTATGTTGACTGCACGATATATAGAAGTACTAAGGATTTAGTGAAAGGAATCACTGTACAGAGGATTTTCAATTTGGCATTAAGGTGAATTATACAAGGTGAAATATAAATCAGTCTAAGAGGTCAGAAAGATTATGCTAATAACAGGCATTCACTTAACAAATATTTGAGTTATTATTGCTGTGTGTCAGTGGTGAAATGGTGGACAGCAATGGATACAGACTCTGACTTCCTGTGTCTTACAGTCTGAGATAAAGGTAGTTGTGAGGGGAGACATACGAATATATGAAATGGTCCTTACGGCAAACTAACAATGAGGAGAGGTACATAGCATAAAAGAGCCTGGTGTGGGGATTTTTGACCTGGATGGAGTGGTCTGAGGCTATGCTGATGATAATGTGACATGAATGTCAATTTCATATGTCCAATTGATTATGTTTATCGAGGGAAAGTTAACACTGAATCATTTCTAGATAAGACTTTATCAACCTATTAAATAGTCAGAAAACACTTTTCAAGCATCCACTTCCATGCAAAATATCTTAACTCTTTTGTAGAAAATCAGTCTTGCTTTCCCAAAAGATCAAAATCAAGAAAGTTGAAGTATTTTACTCTTCAGCTTTTAAGAAATCTCATCAAATTGCTATTCCTTCAGCTCCGTTATCATTCTTCCCTGAGGTTACTTGATAATAATCTCTAAAGATTTTGAGCCAATGTCTTATTTCCCCCAATACCTGAAGGTTCTTGTCTCACATTACTATCTTTCCAACCCATATATATCAACAACAGTATCTTTATTCCCTCCTTGCTTCATTTCGCAAATGCATTTACTCTAGTTATAAAGATGTCCACAGAACCAGAGCAAACACATTTGTTGTGCTCTCCCAGGCTTCCGATGTGTTACTGATTTGGGGAAAATTTTGGAGCTGTGTGATGATGTAGCAACTGCAAAAAGGAGTACAACTTGAGAACAAAGCTTTAATTCAGTTTGGAACATTTTCAGTTTGAAAAGATCTGGTAGGTAACTGCCATAACTATACTTGAACTTGGGATATAAATACATCTGTAGCAGAACCAATTCTGCAGCATTCGATTTTCACGTGGTGATTATCAAGCCATGGTTTTGGAAGGTGAGGTGATTCAGAGAGATGATAGAGAATAAAAGGAACACAAGGAAGGGCTTCCTATTCTGTACACAGGGTAAAACATTGGGATAATAGGTTTGGAATCATTCTTTGCTTTTCTCTGATTCCCTTATCCCTTTGGAAGTTACAAATTGTACTCACACTTTATTTTCCTGATTAAGCCTCAATTCTTGCTGTTCTCATTGTCTACATGATGGCTGTATTTGTCATTTTAACTAACTCACATGTGGCCTTGTATTTCTTTACGTTGTTCACGTATCCACGTCTATTTTTTTAAACCACATTGTTAGTGTGGAGAGACTGTGTATCTCCTTTAGCATCTAACCCTGTGTCTTTCGTACCATAAGCACTCTCTATCTATGTCCAAATTTAATAATGGAGACCTCCAGTTCCCTGGCATAATCACTTTATGCAGTGGCAAAAATACTAAGCAGTTTTTGAAAGTTGGATTTCAGTGAAAAATATTGGATTACAGCTTCACGGAAAGGGATTTTAGCATTTCATCTTGATTCTCAGAGCAGAGACAATATTTCTTGCATTATTTCTTATAAAATGACTCTCAGTGATATCCTTAACTCCCATCAAGATTGAGAGGAAGATATGACACCTGTCAAATAGGTTTAAACAGTAATTGTATCTGGGCAAGTAAGAGTACGTATATACGAATTGAAAATCCTTTTTTCATAGATGAAGAATAATTTTAGTTAATTTTTTATTGTTTCCAACTAAAATGTTCGTTGAACTTATAAAAAATTTCACAGATAAAACTTTTTTTCTTTTTACTATTTTTAGACACCCTTCTAATTTATTTGAAGCATGAAGCCTTGGTGAACAACTATCAGTTAAAACCTTTGTCATACAGAATATGCATTAGTGTTGTCAATTTCAAATTTAATTTAAAAATCCAAGAGTTTTATATATGTAAATATGTGTGTAACTTATGTTTTGTAACAAAATACACCACTATGTCCACTCAGAATATACAGAATGATTACTACAGGGACCATAAATGCATCCTGATTAAGGTGGTAAAAGATTGCCTCCAATGGTGAAAAACGATTGCCAAATGGAGGAAAGACAATGATGAATAAATTAAAAATACAAAGCACTATAAAATGTGCTCTGACAGAGGGAAGCAACTGAGTAACAGGAGAATACAAAAGGAAATATAATTAAGTGCCTAAATGAAAATAACTTTAATATCCAGTTTTATATGATAATCACTTTCTACAGAAGCCAAAATGCTAAGTACTCCATCAATATTCCTACACACCAGAATCATCCATTTTTACCTTAGAAGCTACAAATGCTTGACCCTATCCTTAATAAGACAGCTCAGAATTTTGGAGGATAAAATCTGTTCCTCTGTAATTTTTAAAAACTCTAGGTATTATTTTAATGAGTTTTCTCATTAAAGTGACTATGCACCTGTTTGCCCAGGACAGTCTTAGCACTTTGTCATGTGGACTTTTTTGCTCTCTCTCTCTCTGTCTCTCTGTCTCTCTCTGACACAGTTTCTGTCCTGAGGCTCTCCTCTTCAGATACTCTCTACAGGCTGTGTTCCCACTGCCTTCCTGTGCCCCTTCAGATACTACACACAGAGCTCTGCATGTCTCTTGTGGATCCCCCTTAATCTCATACACCTTTGTAAATAATCCTTTTTAAACTCTCCTAAATTGTGTGTATCATCTTCTTCCTGGAGATCCTGAGTGTCCATTACCATTATGTACCAATATTACATGATGATTGGATGTTTAAAATAAGGTTCCTGTTTCAAATGAAGAAATCAGTATCTCATGCTTCCTCCCATAGACACCGTAATCAAAGAGGACAACATAGCATAAACATTTATATATTAAAAGGAAAGTATGGGCCAAGCATTTTATTCACTGCAAAGCAGGTACACATTTATCTTCCCAGAATGACTGGAAGCTGTGTTTAGGATTTAAATACATCCTGACATTCAGAAAGTAAGGGTTAGTTTCACTTTGGGAAATGATGAGGGTAGTTATTTTCAAACCATTTCATTTCATATCTTTAAGATGGTTGATCAGTTGAGAGTTTTTGGTGTCTTTGCTCTGGAAACCAGTATATTGTTGGTATAATGAATGATTATTCCTATATGAGAGGAAGAATATGGGGCAGCATGAAGTGCACTTAGTCTTTTTCTGATTACTTGGCTGCTGCTTATGTCGTTGTCCTTTCCTGCCAAGTCTGATTTCTAGATGTTAAAGACAATGTATGTCATAATCATAATCCTAAAGTATTCTCTTAATAAAAATCCAACTGATTTCCATTTGGGCCAGTCTTTTCACAGTAGATTACTGAATCTGCTGAGAATTTGGAAACATTAACCACTACAGATCATGAGGGCATCATTTAATGTCGAACAGTTTTTATAGACTTAGTGCGATTGAAGTTGGAAAATACATCCTGAGATTTGGAATTCAAAGCTGATTTGAAAAAAAAAAATTATACTGATCCATAATAACATTATGAACTAATTTTACTGAAAAGAGGGAGGGAGAGAATGATGGAGAGATAGAGGGGGAAGGCAGAAAAGTGCAAGAACACACACATGGTGGGAACTGTTTTGTTTCCAAAGGAATTGATATCAAATAATTCACAGATATTTGCTGAGCACCTAGGATATGCCCTGTTTGCAATACTTAACAATGTTTCTAGTTTAATTGTCTCACACATATGAACTAGTAGATCTGTGGGTCCTAACTTCTTGATGCCTGGCTCTTATTGTTTTCAAATAAATAGGCTGTGGATTATTAATTATATTTAAAAGTATATAAATAGTAACATTATCCTGAACTGTTCAAGGGCCATCCATCTAATATATATTCCAAAGTGGAACATTGTGAATAGCTGGAAAAAATAAAATAGAAAGGTGCACTTTACTTGTGAATAACTCATGACTATGACTCATCATCAATAGCTAAAGGAAACTAAAATGGGTTAATGATCTTGAGCTTGTGCATTGTGCTTATAATGATCTTGTCTTGGTGAGGGAAAAAAAATGCTTACTTTAAGTCTGTCTCCAGGATTCCCTTAGGAAGACAACTGTCTTTGTCTAGGAATGCACCTTAATGATTGCCTTTGGCTTTGTAATTAAGGACTTGTGTGCACATCCTAAATTGGATAGAGTAAGAAAAACAACTTAAAAACTTGGTAGGAGAAAGTGCTCTGTAGAAAAATATACAGGGAATTTTGGAAGGTGTAGGCAAATGAGTTCAAGAGGAGATGGAAGAAGAAAGTCAAAAAAAGTAGTGATGGGCTAGGGGTTCAAAATAGAGGGAGAGTATTGGAGGTCTTACTGGTCTTAAAAGAGATGGCATTTTCTGGAGATCTTACTAGAAGGACCAGTAATAGCAGATATGACTTTTATATTCCTACATATTGCTGATTCTGAGCAATAAAGCACAACCATGAAACTGTGTCCAAGATAGATTTAATAATCTTGGTTATAATTAGTTTCTTCTGCAACTGATGGACGGTCTTAGAAAGTGAGGAGCTAATAAAATAAAAGTGTTCAGTGAAGAAGGTTTAAAGGAAGTTGAGTATTTCCGTATTCCTTTAATTTTTTTTATATTATTATAATGCTTCATAACCTTCTGAGTTTATAGATCTCTGAGCATATTTGCTACAGAAGACATGCCAACTAGTACAAAGAGCAGAAATAGAGCTCAGTGTTCCAACAGGAGGAGGTGTTGAAATCTTGGCCATGGAAGGACAATTAGAATTGGAGAGCAAGTCATTTTTAAGAAATTATTTGTGCCATAAACATGGCATCACATCTAGAAGTTTCTTCTTATCCTCCTTATTCATTATGCTTATTCCCAAACTCATTGTTATATGCATTAAATATATACAGATTTTTGTGTCAATTATACCTCAGTAAAGAGGTGTAAGGAGAGATATGGCTTTTGTAAATTGTATTTTTCTAAATCTCATTTTGGATTGTTCATTGGGTACTATAGAAACTTAATTGTTTTTGTATATTGACCTTATATAGGACTACAGAATTGAAGTATTAATTTTCTAGATGTTTCATAACATGGAAAAGGATATTTTCTATAAATAGTGATGTTTTTCTGATTAATGACCATTTTACTTCTTCCTTTCTAATCTTTATACCTCTTATTTCCTTTTTTTTTTTTTAGAGTATTGCACTGGCTAGAAGTGGTAACATAAGACCTCTTTTTTGGTTTCTTAGGGAAATAAGGATTGATATTTCACAATTATGTGTGATGTAAAATGTAGGTTTTTCATAAATTTTCTCAATTGAGGATGTCCGTTTCTATTTTTATTTCTAAACTTACCATAAGAATGTTTTCATCAATGTTCACAAAATCCTTTTTATAATATGCAAAGCCTGAAAACAATCCAAATATATGTCTACAAGAGAATGGCTGAAAATTGAATTAATAAAAATAGTGATATATATTCATACAACAAAATAACAATAAAAGAGAAAGAAAATACTGATACATGTACCTACATGGATACATTTTATAGACATTATACAAAGCATAAGAGGCAAGCCAGAAAAGAGTTAATATTGTATTCTATTTGTATAATGACCTAGAAAAGTAAAACCCATTTATGAAATGAGAAATTAAAAAGAATGTCTGAAGAAATAACAAGTGTTGGCAAGGATGTGGAGAAAAAGGAACTCTCTACACTTTTGATGAGAATGTAAATTGGCACAACCACTGTGGATAACATGGAAGTTCTTCAAAGCTTAAATAATATAAATGTCATATGATCCAATAATCCCACTCCTTAGTATTTACCCAGAAAAACAAAAACAATAATTTTAAAAGATAAATGCACTCCTATGTCTATTCTGGCATTATTTACACTAGCTAAGATATGAAAGCAACCTAAATGTCCATCCACAGATGAGTGGATAAAGAAGATATCACACACACACACGGATATCACACAGCTATAAAAAAGATGAAATTTTTGCCATTTGCAGCAACATGAATAGACCTAAAGGGTATTATACTAAGTGAAATAAGTCAGAGAGAGAAGTACCATATGATTTTATTTATATGTGGAATCTAAAACAAAACGAAGGAAAAGCAGAATTAGACTTATAAATACATACGACAAACTGATGGCTGCCAGAGAGAAGGGGGGTTAAGGGATGGGCAAAACAGATGAAAAGGAGTAGGAAATATAGGCTTTCAGTTATGAAACCAGTAAGTCATAGGAATAACAGCCACAGTATAGGGAATATAGTAAATGATACTGCGGTAGCATTGTGGTAGTAGTATGTATGGTAGTTACACTTCTGGTGAGCCTAACATAACATATAGTTAAGGTGAATCATAGTGTTCTACACCTGAAACTAATGTAAAGTTGTGTGTCTACTACTCTCACCTTAAGAAAAATAATTATACATCCCCCACCAAAAAAGGGGCAGATAGTGGAATTTGGGAATTAATCAGGAAAGAAGTGAACTGTTCTTTTTGTTTTGTTTTGTTTAAATAAATTAAAAAATAATCAGTGACCTCCATAGATACATACATACATTCCTGAGCATACATCAACTAATCCAGATTTCTAGTAATATTCAAGTTAGGTTATTAATAATAATTAGTAAAATATGCACATTTTCAAGTTCTATTTAAAAATATGCTGAATTGTTTAAAGAAAAAATTTAAGAACCTGAAATTGTCACTACCTTATTAGTTCAATTTACTAATACTTGAATATGGAACTTATACAATTATATATCCTTAGATAATTTCTAATGCACTTTAAAAAAAAATCGCAGTAAACACCTGAACATTAGCCAAAATGGTGATTCTAGGGCTTAAAATCTTTGTGTAAAAATAGTATCAGCAAAATGAGTCCATAAAGTAAAACTGTTCCTTTGATTTACAAAGGCAGTGGTCTATTCAACAAATGCTTTGTTATTTTCTATACAGAGTAAACAAACATTTAATGTTGGCTAAAGTATAGACTTAACAAAGATAAGAAGGACCAGAATCTAGTCGTATTTTTTTAGGACACACTTCATGGAAGAATCTCCTACTTCCCCAATGAGAATCCAGATATTGGTCACAATCTAGTTCTTTGGAAGTTTCTAAAAAAATAAACAAACAAACAAACAAAAAACAAAAACAAAAACATGAGAGACTCTTGAATACTGAGTTGAATACTGAGAACAAACTGAGGGCTGATGGGGGTGTGGGAGATGGGAAGGGAGGTGTTGGGCATGGAGGAGGGTACTTGTTGGGATGAGCACTGGGTGTTATTGTCAAGTTGGAATAAACTTGACAGAAAAAAGGATGAGAGAATATTCTAGGGTGTTAGAAATGCCTTGTATCTTACTTAAGCAGTGTTGTGTAAATGTGTATAGTTGTTAGTCCTCATAATACTGAATATTTAAGTCTTATTTCTAATGCATATAAATAATACCTAATTTGTGGGGGGGTAGACCTGAAATCTTAAAAAGGAACTATGTTCTAATATTGTCCTAGAAACTTACATCCAACACTTTATAGGGAAAATTGGTAAGCTTACTAATAAGTAGATTTTCTTTAGTTAATAAGTGTTTATGCTTTACCTTAGTACTTAACCAACCATGAAACTAACAAAACTACAAAATTTAAAAAAAATGAATTGATTGAATCATATTATAGGGAGCAAAGGAATAACATCTTTTTCCCCCTTTTTAAAAATGTTCCAAATGAGGATAAGATAGTATCCCATATTAGACAGCGTTTTTTGAAGGGAAAAAAAAAATCCCATGTAACAAAGTTATTTCTATCTTCAATCCTATGATCTGTGGTAAAAGTATTTTGCTGCTCTGGTTCTAATAACTATTTCGCACAACCAGTGTTATTCTGTTTCTGAATTTTTTGTGTGTGTTCATTTATCCTCAATGAATAGATTTGGTTTTTAGTATTAAATGATCTGTACTTTTCAACCCCTAGTAGCCACTTAGGTTCCATTCAAGTTTTAGCAACTTCAAAATCTCCATCAGTCTGTAATTGCTACACTGAAGGAGATGAATAACTCATTGAAAGAGACCAACAGAACATAGATATTGTACAACAAAGAGCTGTGTATATAAAGGAATATGTTGTCAATAATGTTTCACAGCACTTGCCTTTATTTTTAAAATTGCTATAGGGAACTATATGTCTGTTTCATCTTCATTTTTGTAGATATAAGATGATCTCCACTAAAGCACTCATGATGAAAAGAAATGCATTATAAAAATAATTTGGTGTGCCATGGCATACATTTAATAGCATTTGCACTTTTACCAGAAAAAAATGACACTCTTGTAGGTCACCGATTCACTGTTAATAAATAAAAGTTCCAGAAGATTTTCCCAGGTAACATAGTTCTTTTGATTTTGTGCTTAGATTGGTGATATACCTAATACATTATTTTTCTGTATTGTGTCTAAGTTAACCTTGTTATGTAATTGCTAATTTTGTGATTCTTTACTGTACAGTATACTTTTTAAAAAGATCTGAGACAACATAAACCAGAGAATTAGAACAAAATCAATATGAAATTTAGTATTCATACAGGTTTAGCATTTAAAATAAAACTAAAATTATTTGTTCCATTTTCTAATTGGATACCTCTAAATGTGATCTTATTTTTTTATTTACATACCTACATAACATGGCATGATGCTTTGCTAATGTCCTAAAAAAGGAGACCTTAAAATTGTTGTTTTCGAGATTAGAGATCAGATTTTCAAGCACTGGGTTTGGTGTACAGTTTTTCCTCTTCATTTTCTTCTTGGAAAGTAGATTATTAATTCTGTTGCAGTGTGCCCCTATGAAATCACTGAGTGTTTTTGGTCAGTCAGGCCATGATGCTATGACTGATTGGTAACTTTTCTTTGGATGCTAATACTCTGAAAACTTTAACAT
This sequence comes from Hyaena hyaena, assembly GCF_003009895.1. Lineage (NCBI taxonomy): Eukaryota > Metazoa > Chordata > Mammalia > Carnivora > Hyaenidae > Hyaena > Hyaena hyaena. The sequence goes on along the minus strand of NW_024081086.1, from coordinate 1,341,591 downwards.
CAGCTTACTAGTTCTCTGCTTTCTGTTTAATAATCACACAAATGAAGGTGCCTGGGTGGCTCAGTCAGTTAAGCATCTGACTTCTGCTCAGGTTATGAACTCACAGCTCATGAGTTCCAGTCTCACATCACGCTCTATGCTGACTGCTCAGAACCTGGACCCTGGTTTAGATTCTGTGTCTCCCTTTCTCTCTGCCCCTCCCCCATTCGCCCTCTGTCTCTCTCTTCTTCAAAAATAATAAACATTAAAATTTTTTAAATTAAAGAATAACACAAATGATTGCAAATCATGAAAATAATGTCCCTTTGTCCTTAAGCTTAATTCTGCCTGTACGGAACTATGCAAGGCATCATCAACTTGAGGGTGGGGATTGTAATAATTGATGAAAGGATGAGATGATTAATTGTGAGGGCAGTTATCACTAAGAAAGAACAGATAGATAGAAGCTATTATATTTTTGTAAAATTGTTACAAGGCAAAACAGACCGGATTGGAATAGAAAGCCATTTCTGAACAAAAGCCTGTTGATTTTATATGCAGTGTCATTTTCCAAGATAGAATATAGTTTTACTTTGGAATATTTCATATCTTCTTTTATTCACTCATTTCGTGCATTGTCTGTGTTTTAATGTTTAGATTGCCTAAGTAGACATTACTGAACTGTATCAATTCAGAACTGTAAATAATTTTCCATTTTAATATTTCTTAAATTAAGATGTATTTTTAAATTGGCATCTGTTGAATTCATCTTCTCTTTCCAGAAAAGCTTTCTTTGAGTTGACAGGTTTTCTTGAAATACATAGCACCTTGGAAATCAATAAACTCATTCATTTAACCAATATTTATCGCGTGCCTGCTCTGCCAGGAATAAATAAGACTAGAGGCTAAGAAAGCTGTAACAAGGCAGACAAGGTTTAATCTTCTTAGAGTTCTTGAAGGAAAAGTAAATATATAATCATATAGAATACAATCTAGTAAAGTACTACTGCAGAACAATGCAGATATATTTATTTATTTTTTTAATGTTTTATTTATTTCTAGGAGAGAGAGAGACAGCGTGAGCAGGGGAGGGTCAGAGAGAGAGGGAGTCNCAGTGCCTAGCTAATGAATGAATAACTGCTAAATAAGTGTTCATCAGGTGAATGAGTAGTAATGAAAAATGGTCCATATCAGACACTATCAATTTTAGTGTTTATTCTATCCATGTTGTTTTTATTTTATTCTTTTTTAAATTTTTTTTTATTTATTTCTAGGAGAGAGAGAGAGACAGCGTGAGCAGGGGAGGGTCAGAGAGAGAGGGAGTCACAGACTGAAACAGGCTTCAGGCTCTGAGCTGGCTGTCAGCACAGAGCCCGACGCGGGGCTCGAACCCACGAACCGCGAGATCATGACCCAAGCGAAAGTCGGACGCTTAACCGACTGAGCCACCCAGGCGCCCCAATGCAGATATATTTAATATCATATAGGATATATAAAGAGGAAGTTAATAATTCCAGATGTGCTGTTCAGAGGAGGAAGAACTCATCAAGTGGAAGGATACCAGGCAAGGATAAGACCATAAGCCAAAGCACGGAGGTGTGAAATGTCAGGGTGCGTACAGGGAATGATGAGTAGTCTAGTAGAGCTGTTTCTCTTAAACATGACTAATGATTAGAGAACTTTAAAAGGAAAGAATTATCTTGCCAATCTGTAGTATTGACTCACATTATTTTGCATTTTTATATATGTGATAGTTCCTTTATTCTACATCAATAAAAATCCCAAACATGTTTATTCATAAGATGGGAACAAAATTATGAAACCAATTAAAACCTAATTATCAGCACTAATTTAAAATGATATGTGAGTGTTATTTTGGAGCATGGTGAGCTCCAACGAAGCAGTGAACTAGTTTTTTAACTAGTTCATTCAATAATCTGTGAACTGAATAGGCTAATCCATCTATGTAGATCTTAAAAAATGACATTGTTATGACTAACAATGGCTAGTATTTTTGAGTGCATATTTTGAGTTTTATATACCAACTTTTTCAGGCAATTACTTACTCTTGAAAAGTTCAAGTAGCTTTGCAGACATTGTACGGATGACCTCTTCCTGTCTGGTTGGTCCCTCTCAGGCATCTTTGCTCATTTACCCTCTTCTCCCAACTTCCTAATGTTGGGGTGCTTAAGGATTCCATCCTTGATTGGATATACCCTTTCCTTTGGTAAATTCACTTAGTCCAATGCATTTCATTTTTCTCTATAGCTAGGAACCATTACCGTTTTATATCCTCCAGACGTCCCTCCCATACTCCAAACTCATATATTAAAACTACCTGCTTGACATCATCACTGGGGTGGCCAGTAGACGTATCATACTCAACACATCCAAACCTGAATTTCTGGTCTTCTTACCAATGTTGTTCCTTTTCCAGGCTTCATCCTCTCAGTAAATGACAATTCCATTCTTAAATATTATTCAGGAGAAAACCCTCGGAGTCCTCTTTTTTTTCTTTTTTTTTTTTCTCATCTCAGATCCAGAAACTTAAAGGAGATTAAATGGGTTTGGTTTCAAAGTATATCCAGAATGAAGTGTGCTCTTAATAGCTGTCACTGTTACTTCTCTTGCCCAAGCCACCATTGTGTCCTGTCTATAGCTCTGCAGTAACCTCCTATCCGGTTTCCCTTCTTCTAACCCAGTAATCTATTACAATGTGTTCTCAAGAAAGCTGCCAGTGTGTTTATTTTAGTATGTAAGTTATATCATGCCACTCCTCTAATTGAAGGGGAAAAAAGCCTTTTTTAAAAAATTCCTGAGTAAGAGTCAAAATTCTGACAGTGGCTTACAGGGTCCTACATGATCTGCCCCCTGACTCTTCATGTGATAGAGTATACCAGCAGTGTGTCTAGTATATTTGATACACATAGTGAGGTATTAGGACTCTCCTCCTCTGTTCAATAAAACATGCTGAGTAATAATTGTGAAATGAAACAGGTAATCAGAATGGCCAGAAAGGAAACCAAAACAGTGAATTTTTTCTATTAACCTCATGTGCACATGTATACATACATGTATACATATATATATATACATACACATATATATATATATATATATATATATCATGCCAGCATATATAAAGAATTGAAAAAATAAGGTAAGTGTTCATTACCAAAAAACATTACTTCTAAATTGTATTAATATATTTTTTGGAAAAAAAAAAGAGAAAAATGTAAACAAACATTTTGGTTACAATAATAAATAACATTGTGTTTTCTAGCTCTACTTTTACAAAATTTCAATGACTTTATACAAGTCAGTTTTCTTTGTATATTTATGCTCAGTTGTCCACATAAATGTCTTTGTTGGTCTATCCATGCCAATATTTGGTGAAAGAACATTTTTACTAGTTTTGATTTCAAAAAGTTTCACATAAACAAAAGATATACACAAAAACAGAAAAAAATCTTACCATAAGTCTAAGTTTGAAACAGATGCCCGAAAATCCCATTTCACAATGAATCCCAGAGAATTTACAAATACGTAAAAACAGAACGTTGTTAATTGAATGACAGAGTTACGAATGACAAAAGTAACTCAAATTTGGCTTATTCTTTTATCTGTATCGTTCTTGTTTATATGTAACCTACTCTTTAGGCACAGGTACATATATACTATCACAGGGGTTAGAGATCTGAACTGTCCCTCAGGTCGGTTCAAGTAATCTAAAACTCCACAAGTGGAAATGAACTCTCGAGCTCTCTTGAAAGGAATATTTATGGATGTCTTGGAGACTGACCGTATAACAAAATTGTTTAAATTAATGGAGAATACAATTTTTTTCCTTTACAAATTATAAAATGTAACAATTTGAAATAATAAGACATTAAAATTCAAAATAACCAAAGCAATTATTTAGAACTTAGAATTTTCTCAGGAGAAGTATTTTTAACTGGCACTGGTTGGAATTGCTTGTGGCCTAGTGTATTGCTTCCATTGTTGTAACCTTGGTAGGCTACTGGGGTAGAGGATAATAGTAAGAAAAAAGAGATAAATATCTTTTACTAGAATTCTTTGGATACATTTGCAGAAATCACGTTCTGTTTCATTGCACTTCCACTTTTGGCTGAATCTTTGATATACAATAAGTACACTCTGTAACTGGTGTTTGGCTAATAGAAAAGGACCTTTAAAGTGTGAAATTATTTTCCAGCTTTTTATATAGGGTAGGGGTCAACAACTATGGCTCACAAGTCCAATCTGTAAGGTGTTGTGTTTTTTTTGCCATCAGTTTTTATAACTAAAGATTTATATTGGAACACAGTCATTTTCATTTATTTGCATATTATCACTGGCTGCTTTTAAGCTTCAGTGACAGAATCAAGGAGTTGAAACATATCAAATGGCCTGCAAAGACTAAATTGTCTACTATTTTTTCCTTTACAGAAAAAGTTTGCAAACAATTTCTCTATTAGATTTGTGTACAAGAATTGGATGTTAAATTTTATAATAAATTTATTGACATATGTATTTTTTTAAATTTTTTAATGTTTATTTTTGAGAGAGAGAGAAAGATAGAGCATGAGTGGTGGAGGGGCAGAGAGAGAGCAGGAGACACAGAATCTGAAACAGGTTCCAGGCTCTGAGCTGTCAGCACAGAGTCCGATGTGGGACTCAAACTCACAAACAGCGAGTTCATGACCTGAGCTGGAGTCAGATGCTTAACCGACTGAGTGACCCAGACACCCTATTTATTGAATTATATTAATGAGAAAGGAAAGCAAATAAAATTGATCTAGTTTGGCTAGGATGTAAGCAGCAAGTGATTTACTATCAGAGAAAAATGTTATTAACCCAACAGTGCTTTTTAACATGACTGTGGAGTCAGTAGAGGAAAGATGTTTATGTACATGGAGCGAGATTTTGAAACATTAACTCTGCGATTGCATTAGTATTGGAAACAAAACAGCATTTATAGAGAAAGAATGATTGAAGTGTTAGCATCCATGCAAGGTAGAGTAACAGGGAGATAATTTATCATCAGATGATTTATAACTTGACTTTACAGAGACAGTTATTTTCATGGTACAAATACTTCATATCTGGAAATGATTGCAACAAATGTGCTTTTTTCTTTCATCATAAGTTGTATGACCAGCTTCATAAGTTCATTGCTACAGATTTGGTTGAATGTTGTACTTGTCCAATTAATTGCATGGGTTATCCCCTATACACTTGAACAAAAAGCTTAATACCTGCTCTTTGAGGTTTATCAACATCCAGAATTGATATGGGTTTGGAGGGTTTCTTAGTGTAAAGAACACATAGATGGGCAGTTGGGAACCTAATACCCAAGAGGTTCCCAGTTTCAAATGCCCCTGATTCCTATTGTTGTTGCCCTTGCTCCTAAATATAAAGCTTCCATCTTCTCTGGATCCTGGGAGGCCTTCTTTCTTCCCAGGGGGCCTCTTGGACTCTTTACATTGAGGTGTCTCCTCCATTGGACTCACTCATTATTATCAAGGGACAATTGATTGGGGCAGCTTTAGTCAGAACATTGAAGGTCAAGTTATTCCCTGCTCCCTATTCTCAGAAAGATGATTACTTGCCATGCATTTGAATGACTGAAAGAGCCACTTAGTTGACTCCTATAAAGAAGATGATTTCCAAGGTAATACTGTACCCACCTCGAAAATAAGCGGGCTATAGGTTCTTGTTTCTAAAATGATATTTAACATCTAGCTCAGAGGAGGTGTTACCTGGAAAAATTCCTGGATCCCATAACCTTTAGCTGGTGTTGTAATGTTTCTTCTAGGCCCTGAAGGATCAACCTGTCTTATTAATAAGAAGAACACACAGTCATTGAGAATAGATAAATCAATTAAGACATTTGACTGTGGGAGGAAGTGATAAAGGAAGTCAGGGGCTGGAGGAGGATTTGTAATGAGAATGCCTATGTATGATGTGAAGGAAATGGATGTTTCCAAGAATATTTTTTGGGAAGAAAAATATTTGAGCATAGTGTAAGCTGAGGATAAATTAGAGAGGGAAACTTAAGTTTCAGAATCGTAGCAGATGGTGGGCAATTTCTGTGAAAGGAACAAAGATTTCTAGAGCATAGGTAGAGGAGTCCTGGAGGGATCGTTCAAAGGGATTTTAATTTACATTCAAATACATTCTAATACTCATTCATATTTTTAGAGACCTTTTGTATGGAGGAAGGATATCATTTATTTCATGGTATTTTGTAAATAGAACTGAAAACCTGTGGGAGGAGTTATGAAGAATCCAACCTTGGGAGAACTTTTTTTTTTCCCCCAAAATAAGAATACTTCTATCAGCTCCTCTGATATTATATAAGCAATGAATGATAATAATTTTAAGACATGATGAAGAGTATAGGTAGGAAAATTTTTAAACTCTAAACTCCTAATATAAAATGTATTTTTTCTAACTGTCTTCCTGTTATTGAATAGTCTATAAATATTTCCACACATGCAGTTAAGGAAGTGGGATCATATCATATATACTATTTTAATCAGTGTGATTTAAAAACCTAACCTTAAAAATGTGGCTCCCTTTCTTTTCCTCATTGTCTTGTGCTTAATAGCCTTACCTGTCCCCAACCCAGATAACCACTATTAGTGATATCCTATGTCTTTTTGAAACTTAGAATCATTTGGGGCGCCTGGGTGGCTCAGCTGGTTAAGCATCTGACTTTGGCTCAGGTCATGATCTCACGGTCTGTGGGTTCGAGCCCCGCGCTGGGCCCTGTGGCTGGGCCCTGTGGCTGGGCTCTGTGATGGCTCGGAGCCTGGAGCCTGTTTCAGACTCTCTCTCTCTCTCTCTCTCTCTCTCTCACTCAGAAATAAGTAAAACATTTAAAAGAAAAGAAACTTAGAATCATTTTAGGATTCTCACTACCATATTCTACTACTTTCCGGGGATATAAATGAGGAAATCTTACACTATATGATTATTTCCTTTTAAGTTACTTTATTTTTGTCTAGATGTCACAAAATTTTCTCTGGAACTTTACCAAGATATGCCTATGTATACTTTTGGGGGAAAAAAAATACCTTGTCTGGAACTAACCTTTTTGTGATGCAAAATTAAATATTTCTTTAAACTAGGAATTTATTATTATTGTTATCATCATTATCATCATCATCATCATCATCATCATCTTTCAGATTTATGTCCCTTCTCTATGAGTTCATGTTTTTCCTCCTGGTATGTCTTGTATTTGCATTTTCTTCCCTGGATTTTTCATAACCTTCTCCTTGTTCTATTTCCCCTAATTAGTTTTATCTTTTTATATGTTTTCTGGGTTTTGAAATATATTTTGCTTCTCAGGAGCGAACAGCATTTTGTCTCTTAGTTCCTGAAGTTCTTTAGTCTTTATGCTGGGTTTTTTATTTAAGCGGTTTACCCTTCCCTCTTTCCTTCCTTCCATGCACAAGAAGTCATGGAAGAAACTAAAGTACATATTACTAGGTGAAAGAAGACAATCTGAAAAGGCTACATATTGTCTGTTTCCAACCATATGATGATGTTCTAGAAAAAGCAAAACTTTGGGGATAGGTTTTTTTCTTTCTTCCTCCCTCACTTCCTCTTTTGCTCTCTTTCTTCCTCCCTCCCTCCCAACTTCTTTCCTTCCTTTTTTCCATCTTGCAAAAGCTGTTATCCTTCTCCTTTAGCAGTATTGCTTTACTCAAAGCCACTTATTCTAGTACTCTGTTGTCCCTTTCCCTTACTCTAAAGTCCCAGGCATGTCGTTAGTCTTTGTTAGTTGTGTCTTTGATGATGCTTGGAACAGGTTAAGGTAGTAGAGGGAACACACCAGCACAAAGAGGGAAGAGCAGCCCTGTCTTCCGCTACCTGATAATGTATCAGCCATAGGTTTTCTGTCTACCATTGAGCAGAAGAGCACAGAGGCTTCTGGTTATCTCAACGGATTCCATGCTCAAGGATAGGACAGAACTCAGGGCCGTTCTTACCAAGCCAAGAAGACTTGGTAGGTGTTCCTTTTCGGAAGGAGGGTTGCTAGGTATGGTCATGTAGGCTGAGCCTGGCTTCACTGGAGGGGCTACCATGTGCACTGATTATCATGACATTGGTGTTGGTAATGCTGCCACCCTGTCCGGTGGGCCAGGAAGAGTTGAGCCTTCAGCTCTGGCCACTCTGCCACAGTCCTCATTGCTCCTGTGTGGACCACAGGGCAACAAAGTCATTCTCACTATACACGGCAGAGCACCAGTTCTCCACACATGGAGTCTGCCCATGGATTACTCTTGTGCTAAGCCTCAAAAGAGAGTTTGTTGGATTCAGTGAGTAAGAAGAAAGCTTCTGGAAAATGGCCCTAACAGTTTCTCAGAGTCATTACTTGTTTTAACAAGAACCAAATGGAAAAGTTCCAGGAAAAATCCTCCTACTACCTATGGGTGTTTTCTAAAAAATGAGTTTCAAAATCTTATAAAATACATAGTTACCTATGCTAAGAATTAGTCTGTAGATATAAAAAAAAATAATGTTTTATTTATTTTTGAGAGAGAGATAGAGACAGAGTGAACAGGGGAGGGTCAGAGAGAGGGAGACACAGAATCCAAAGACAGGCTAGCTGTCAGCACAGAGCCCGACGTGGGGCTAAAATCCACAAACTGTGAGATCACGACCTGAGCTGAAGTCGGACACTTAACTGACTAAGCCACCCAGGCGCCCCAGTAGATTTTTTTTTTTAAGACAAGTTTTTAGGAGTGGTTTTAGGTTCACAGTGGAATTGAGGAAGGTACAGAAATTTTTCATATCTCCCTTGCCCCAAAACATGCATAATCTTCCTTATTATCAACATGTTCTACCAGTATGGTACATTTGTTACTATTAATGGGCCACATTGATTCATTTATAGCTACCCAAGTCCACAGTTTACATTACAGTTCACTCCTGGAGTTGTAAAGCTTTTTTTTTTTTTTTTTTTTTT